>NC_085951.1:5312651-5615681 GCF_963556715.1 Cydia fagiglandana
TTACCTCAGATATCGATTTTAAACGCAATCTATAAATAATTTCTAGAAATGTCCCAAAAAAGGACATCTCTCAATATTTCCCTCGGAAACAAGTTTCGAAACCTTTGGGCACCTCAGATATCGATTTTGAACGCTATCGGTTAATTTCAAGGAAAGTCCCGAAAATGTTCCAAAAAGGACATCCTTCATATAGCCGTCGGAAACATGTTTCGGAACCTTTGGTAAACTCAGACACCGCTTTTGAACGCATTTGGTCAGTTTCACAAAAATGGCCTAAATAAAAAGGACATTAGGACCGATCAATTCGAATTAACGATTAGTAATCGTCAATCTTCAATCAGTAGATTTAGAATTAGTTTCGTCAATCGTCAATTCGAATTGATCGGTCAATTCTCAATCGTCAATTCGAATTGATTTTTTGCCAACACTGCTATCATGTAACTGAACCACTTCATGTTTGGGCTCGTTTGATTCGTCTCAACAAGACCTTGGACACAAGTTAGTACTCAGGGTCTGATGATGGAGCTGGACTGTGGCCACGGGTACCAGTCTACCATGTAACTGAACCACTTCGTGTTTGGGCTCGTTTGATTCGTCGCAACAAGATCTTTGACACAAGATACTACTCAGGGTCTGATGATGGAGCTCGAAGGTGGCGACGGGTACCAGTCTATCACATAACTGAACCACTTCGTGTTTGGGCTTCGTGTTTGGTTTATCACCTAGTGTCAAAGATCTTGTTGAGACGAATCAAACGAGCCTAAACACGAAGTGGTTTAGTTGCATGGTTGATTGGTACCGGGACCACCTTCCAGCTCCATCATCAGACTCTGAGTATCACCTAGTGTCAAAGATCTTGTTGAGACTAATCAAACGAGCCTAAACATGAAGTGGTTTAGTTGCATGGTTGATTGGTACCGGTGACCACCTTCCGGCTCCATCATCAGACTCTGAGTATCACCTAGTGTCAAAGATCTTGTTGAGACTAGTCAAACGAGCCTAAACATGAAGTGGTTTAGTTGCATGGTTGATTGGTACCGGTGACCAACTTCCAGCTCCATCATCAGACTCTGAGTATCACCTATATAGTGTCAAAGATCTTGTTGAGATGAATAAAACGAGCCTAAACACGATGTGGTTTAGTTGTATGGTTGATTGGTAATGGTGACCACCTTCCAGCTCCATCATCAGACCCTGAGTACTGTCTTGTGTCAAAGATCTTGTTGAGACGAATCAAACGAGCCCAAACACGAAATTGTTTAGTTACATGAGAGACTGGTACCCGTGGCCACCTTCCAGCTCCATCATCAGACCCTGTGTATCTTCAGTGTCAAAGATCTTGTTGAGACGAATCAAACGAGCCCAAACACGAAGTGGTTTAGTTACATGATAGACTGGTACCCGTGGCCACCTTCCAGCTCCATCATCAGACCCTGTGTATCTTCAGTTTCTTGTAACTTGTTTCTTGTAAATAAGCGAGTACCTATAATTTCTTTCGAGTAATATACGTTCATAAGTACGAGTATGGGGCTATTCATAAAGTACGTCGTTTCAAATGGGAGGAGGGGGGGAGGGGGTCTGGACATCGGATGATGGTAGCATGACGTAGGAGGAAACAGAGTCATCCGAAGCATGATTTTTGGATGATTTGAGGGATGAGGGGGTCAAAAATAGATGACGTAATTTATGAACAGCCCCTATGTACATTTGCACTGCATTTAGTATTTTCGTACTTACCAAATAACAGTTTTAGGACTTTATAAGTTAAGTACAGTTAGTGTTGTTATGGTTGATTTCAATATGCTTCGCGAAGGATCAAGAATGTTTAATCCATCATTGTAGTGGGAGTGTGGTAGAAGGGATCGGAATACTGAGCTCGCACGGCCTGCCGCAGCGCGTAAAATACCTAAACTCGCTCAACCCCGAAACGTAATAGCACTCTTAATTAGTGTTAATTTACACTTAATATTCATTCTGCATGTCTATTATAATACAGACTCTTACCGATATAGTTACGTGGTTAAAAATACGCATTGGCAATTAGACTAGAAATGCTAAGTGTAATAATTGATCTCATACGAGTGTGTTTTTTGTTACCGTCTACTTAGTTAGGTACTCTAGGAAAATACCAGAAGTATTTTCGTCACAGATGCTCCTCAAGGCGCTCGGGAAAAGGCTGAGGGAGGCAACGGGCGACCCCCTCGCGGGCAGCTTTCTCGCGCAGAGAATTGCCATTGCTGTTGCGGGAACGTTGCCTGCGTGTTGGGCACCCTCCCGAAGGCACCAAATTTTGATAGGTATTTTTAGTTATTTTAATTGTAGTTAGTTTTCGTTTTATATTCCTGTTTATGTCTTTTAGTAATTTAAATTTATATTAATAAAGTTCTTTATTGTACGGGTACTTCTTAGAAGTATTTTTAAGAAATAAAACTATGTAAATGGACTATATCGTCCCGATGTTTCGAACACGTTATCCACAATCCACAATAATGACAAACTAATTTTGAAATGACGAAAGATGCAAATTTTGAGTAGTTTCCTCGCAGGTAAAATTGACTTTTAAGTGATGATTATGAATGATGAATATTGGTGTGGAGATTTTTTTGGTAGCAAAAATTGTGTAACCTTCGGGCCTTAAAACCTTCACAAAGGTATAAGGTCTATTTATTATATGTACACCAACTTATTTACTTACTACACGTTCAAACTGTTGTTTGTGTTTAACCATTTTCCAGGTAACAACTGCGTTTTACGATTTTAAATAAACATACCTACGTTACGTTAGTATTTACAAGCACCGCTAGGTATTAAACACGGTACAATTCCTACGATAAGACCTGCAGAAAGTAGCGAAAATGTAAATACAAATAAATTGTTATAAAATGTACAAAGCAAAGTATGCAATGCACTTTTAAATATGTCCTACTTCCTGCATTTTCTAGCTTATTATATCACATGGTTAATTAATGCGAAGTGTGTGGAGGGACCAACGCAATGATCCTTAAGATTGAAAAGTAAAATATTACCCAGATAATTTCATTTAATTTAGAATGTAAAAATATTCAAACACAAAGAATTGATTGATTGATTAATAAAGTATCTAACCAATTGGTAGATAAAAATGTACTGCTTTTAGGCTGCCTTTCCTCTGCGGTACCTCAAGGCACCTAAGGACCACCATAATCGTGAAAAAGAAACCTAACAATCAATGGAAAAAGTAGCAATTAGCGACTCCTTGCGAAATTAATTAGTTTTAAGCGTGTGTAGACTGTGTAGTTATTTGTCGGTAACGTATTCTAATATAATTGCACATCGGTTACCGCGCACTGTTTTAGTGCAAAGGGAAAAGAATTAAAGGAATCGTATGCCAATAACAGTTAAAATTAAATCATCTTACGAGAGTTTATAATTTTTATATGTCTAGAATTCTAGAAGTGTGATTAGTATGACGACTTAAAAGATAAAGTTGCGTTGAGAGTTTATTAGGATCTTAAAACCGATATGTATCTCTAATTTTAAATTCGCTCCCATTAATGCTACATAGATTTCCGACGTGTAACATACCTAATAATTAAAGTTTATAATTATAAACATAGCTTACCGTTGATCCTGCCTGTATGTGGATTCTTTTGAGACTGTTGGGTATTAACAATTATACAAATTATCTAACCTCTTAACTAGACCGTAATAGTTCCTCTTCCGTCCAAGCCACAATAACACTAGACACCAAATAACAGAAGTCGAGCAAACTACGTTATCACTATTCACACATACCATGCATACGTGAACGTTAAAAAACCTCGCGAAATGTTTACTGTATGAACGCTCCACTTAGACTGAGCTAGTGGTTTTAATATGAATTAAGGAGATGACGGAAATAATATATGCCGCTTTGTTAGAGAAATTGAAGGTAATTTATTACTTATTGTTCAAAAAATAGGGTAGGCTATAACTGAGGGCCTACTGCGAACCACGTTCGATGTGTTGCCTCCCTCTCGCACTTTCGTACGAATTTACAAGTACGACAGAGAGGCAACACGTCGAACGTGGTTCGCGGTAGGCCCTCTGGATTCAAATGCGAGAATCTGGGAGTCTACCGGGAAAACCGAAAACCGCACATTGCGGGGATCTTTCTCTTTTACTCCAATGAAGGCGTAATTAGAGTAACAGAGAAAGATGCCCGCGATTTGCGAACTCCGATTTTCGCGGTTATAGCCCCGTTAATTCGTTTTTACTAGTTTTTAGGGGTTTTCGGATTCGTTATCTGTCACTTGTAGTAGTTGTAGTATACCGGGTGTGGCCTGTAATATGAGCAAAAAATTTAATTGTAGGCTGTACTCCTCATACTGATCAACATTTGTTCAGCGACTTTTTAAAATAACTTGTACTTTGATTTTTAATACACTTTAAAGGTTATTCAAAGACGCAATGTATTGCGAATTTTGTTATGTTTAAGGCTTGACAAGCAACGTCAATCACAATGATATGACGTGGCGATGGCGTCCATTGAAGATAATATTTATTTTGTATGAAAAATAGGGAATCTAAATATTTCATAATTTTTAAAAGTTGTTGAACTAAAGTGTCACCGTTTGAGGAGTAAGTACAATCTATGTTTTAATTATTTTCTCATGTTACAGGCCACACCCGGTATACTACATACTGCAGCAGAAAAACTTGAAATGAACAAGATCACTCACCGGTACCTTAAATAAATGTGTTGCATAATATACATATTACCTAATTATGGTAATTAGAAAACTAAGTGCCGCGCCGCGGTAATTTATGTTTCAAACTAATTATAGACGTAAGAGCTAGAAATATTACGACTTACTTACTAGAAATTATGGTATTTTATACAAAACAGTAATGTTTTCAAAAGGTGGATGAAGGTTTTGTTGATTGATTTCAAACAGACTATATCAGAGTTTCACTCATTGACCGAGCGTTAGCTAAGGTTTCCTCTACAAGCCGCAATTTCTCCACCGCCTCTCGTGAAATTTCGTAAGCAGGTTCGATGATTAAATAGATTGTTGTGTCGAAAATGGTACTGTAGGGAACGATATTTATTTTTAAATAAGGCCCGAATATCCCTCAAAAGTGGGCTTTATTTCACGCATAAATTAGTTCACTAACCTTGCACAACAACTGTCGCCGACTTATCTTCTTCCTCGCGTTCGACATAACGACTTTAGACACAGTGAATCAAAAACACTCATTCGTCTCGCGCCTTTCCACAGTTTCCAACTAGAATTGTCTACTGATAAAGCTGTTTGTTTCATGTGGTTTAGATGTTAAACAAACATGTGTGATAATTTGATTAAATGTACAAGTAAACAGTCTAGCTTGGCTGATATCCAACTCATGAAGTCGCGAACAAGGCCTAATTCGAATGTCGGGAATAGAATAAATAGATTGATATCTTCTTTGGGTGCTTCCCAAATGAAGCGTCATAACTTCTAGCCGCCCAGAGACCTATAAAAAGGTCTCCTGTTCCATTCTAATTTGAACTTTGTGTTGACAAAATAAAATTTCATTTTGCTTGGCAAGGTTTGACGTATGGGCGGCTAGAGGATAAACAAGTTGTGAGTCATCGTATTGGCATTAAAATAACACCTTAGTGTGGGATTATGGGGCTCCCACATTTTGTTATAAAATGTTAAGTCCCTGTCACACGATGTTGTTTTTCTTATTATTGTTTTCGGGGGCCCTTGCCCCGTGGAACACTTTGACCCATTGCGTAGGGACCACACGATGAGTTATTCGGAACTTAAGTATGTACGGAATATAATTTGATATTTACCAAGTCGCTTTTCGGTGAAGGAAAACATCGTGAGGAAACCGGACTAATCCCAACAATACCTAGTTTCCCCTCTGGGTTGGATGGTCAGATGGCAGTCGCTTTTGTAAAAACTAGTGCTTACGCCAATTCTTGGCATAAGGTGCCAAGCGGACCCCAGGCTGGGAGCCTCTGAGCCGTGGCAAAATGCCGGGACAACGCTAAGAAGATGATGATCTAAGGAGTACCTAAGTATAGTTAGATGGATTTTATGGATTGTATTGTAGACAATATAAGGAGTACTTGCATATTTTGCAATGAAACAAGTAGGTAATATGTGCCCCTAGCCAATGCCGTTTGATTATGATTACTTACAGTATCTGATACGTCCAGCATTTTGAGTGTTTTACAAAACGCTACCGCCGCATCATCGCTTCAATGTCTCGGAATCGTGAAACCTGAAAAAGAAATATAACATTGAAAACCTGCTGTCACCTTCTTCTTCCTCGCGTTATCCCGGCATTTTGCCACGGCTCACATAGGAGCCTGGGGTCCGCTTGACAACTAAATCCCATGATTTGACGTAGGCACTAGTTTTTACGAAAGCGACTGCCATCTGACCTTCCAACCCAGAGGGGAAACTAGGCCTTATTGGGATTAGTCCGGTTTCCTCACGATGTTTTCCTTCACCGAAAAGCGACTAGTAAATATCAAATGATATTTCGTACATAAGTTCCGAAAAACTCATTGGTACGAGCCGGGGTTTGAACCCGCCACCTCCGGATTGCAAGTCGCACGCTCTTACCGCTAGGCCACCAGCGCACCTGCTGTCACCTTCTGTGTGTAGAATTCACGCCTAAGGCAAAGCCCCAAAGCCTGTGGCTGAAGTCTAACTTTAGTGATTACTGATACACATGCGCGTTGTCGACTCTTTTTAGATAAATGATTTGCTATGTAGGTATTTAGTTTAGGTACCACACATTCGAAGAAGTAGGTACAGTTACATATCTAATTCAATTACCATCATCGACAGTATTGTTTATAATATGTTTACCTAAATCACTCGCATGCTCGCATCTCTCACATCATTGAATTTGAAATATATTTTTAAAATAGCGCCACGTTCCAAAACTGTGTAATAGTGACAATCAAGTGACAATATAGTAGGTAATAGGTTAATCGAATATTTGTTGTATAATGGTTACCGATACATATAAATATTCAGCAACATAAAAATTATAACCTATCGATTCGCTTATTTTTTACTTATTGTCTTGCTTGGTTATCGGCGATCAAAGAATATAATACTCACTAGGAGAAGAACGGTAACTCCATACAAAAAAATGTCCCCAACCGTTTATACGTTTATACTACTGGCGCCCTCGATGTGTACCAATGGAACTAAAGTTGACAACCGGTTTAGCCTGGTGGGTATTGGTATTATAGGTATATAGTAATTATGTTGATAAACATATTTGTTATCTTCATATCACGAAATATATGAAAGATGCAAATATTACCCCTTGTTTGTGGTATTATCTATTGATTTAAATAAAAGGCATATTTATGTTTATAACATTGTATTATGTTTTACATATAGAAATATACACTGAAAATTAAACCCTGACAACTTAATAAAAATAGACATTAATAAAGCGCATTCACAAAGTTTTCAGTATTATACAAATAAAATAACATTAGGCATGCCTACCTGTTACACTTTACCCACAGATACACTACACTTTACACACGGCATTTTACACAGATTTGTAACTTGTATTCATTCATACATTTCTTCACGGTTAATTAATACGCTTTCCAGATGCGTTAAGACTCGGTTCCTTCTGAACCCACTAAAGCTGTATAAATTTCACTCTGGCTGCTTCAACAGCCGTTGCTCCGCATTTAGCACATTTTCTATGTGCATTGCTGTAATCTATGTAGGTACAGACTTACAGTCTTAAGTGGTTGTACCGCTTGTAGTAAAGATCGGGGCCTGTGCAGTGGAATACGGCGTGTTAATGGCGGTAAGGAGTTGGCGTGGAAATAAAACACTCACGTCTCTGCAGATAAAGCAATGTGTATTTCTCAGAATACCATACGTTCATATTTGTCAGGCGGGTTACACGACACACGATAACTAATTAACTATTAATTAGAATATAATTTAAAATACGAGGATAGCAAACACAGCGGCCATAGAGATAGCCATCAAGGAAAGAGGACATCAGGACAGAATGACATTCGGTGTTGCCATAGTTGAGAATATAATTTCCAACACCGCTACGTTGTATTTATTATTTAAAGATTTAATAAATAAAATTCGTTATGAACTTGAACCACAGCAGTTGGACAGAGTCATTGACAAATATATTTTTTTATTATGGTGGGTAGACGTACCTACCCTCCATATATTTTATGAATATTGATAAAGACAGTTGGAAGCAAATATTCATTATAAAACTTAATCGCGTGTAATTAAGTTTTAAGTCCCGTTTTATGATTAATTATGTATAAAATTCGTGATAATTTAAATCAGAGTTGGGAGCAATGTTGCTGTAGAAAAATGTTTTTATTTTTATTACTCGCAACTTTTTCCCGGAGGCCAACGCATACATAGAAGCTTCAGGCGCACACATGCGCAATTATTTGGGGACATAACTTTCTTAGGAAGTGAACAGGCCTTGTCGGCGATCGGCGGGCCAGTACTAGATTTACTATTTAGGAACGTTCCTCAATGTAAACGTCAATGTCATAGATCTGTCAAGAAAATGTGCTGAAATCCGAACAAAAACAATAACAAAGTCTGCACAAAAGCTCTTTAATATTTTTATCGTGTCTATTTGTGTATTTTTTTACATCATACACGTTATAAACTGAAGGAGATACTGCAGCGTCTGCAGCGTTACCCTTAACCGGTAAGTGACCTCTAGTTTCTCAAAGTTTTATAACAGCTTTATCTCGTAACCTAATTTGAATAGCAATGTTTTCTTATTAAAACACGTGAATATGTTATCAGATAGTGTTATGACATACGTCGCTCATATTCTAGTCAATGCGGTTTCCATTATTTTGATTCAGTAGGTATTCAGTAGTACTTATTGTTTTAAGTACCTTCAGATCCACAGCGCAGGCTTCGTCACTATACAGATAGCTCATCCACCTCAGGTTTCGTCAAAATAAAATGTATACTTTCACATATGTCATCCGCAACACGCATCGTCAAATTTAAAAGAAAATTATTCACTACTTACCTTAACTACGTAACTATTACTTATTGTTTTATTCATGTTGTTATTTTACGTAATTATTACTTATTGTTTTATTCATAATAGGTACTTCGCTTTGTCCATGTGAAACACTACTTAAATTGTAATATTGTTACCCCCTTATACTTATTCATAAACGCACTACAAATTTCAATCAACTAATAGGCTTATTGTTTGTCTTTGTCTGTTATTTTGACTTATGTATTTGGTGGTATTTGTAAGAAAGGGATAAAACAAAATTTTACTAAATTAGGTCCGTAAAGTTAAGTTTTATGAATGGGGGATTTATAGACACTAGGAAGAAAGTAGATACAGTTTGTAAATAAACTACGGAAAAACAAAAGGAGACTGAACTTTGAAACTGGTTTTATTCATGTAAATAAATAACATACAACATTAACATATAACATTATAATTATTAAGTTTAAAATCAAAAAATAAACTTTAACTGCATGGTATCACCACCCATCCACACTGTTAACTGCACATAGATGGACCTTATGCCTTTTGTGATAAGGTCCACCAGTGTACAGTTTCAGGAGTGTTACTGTTTGTACTGTAAATGTAAATCCTGGCAGCATTTCCTTGCTGGTTACAGGCTGGTATTTTGAGCGAGGAAGCTACCAGCTCTTCTGTCTCCTGAGGCATCTTTGTGTCTCTTCGTCAGAGGAGTTAGTAACTTTTGGCAGGTATGACCTATCCTAAGAAGCTTAATTCTAATATATAACAATCAGAATTACATTGATTACTAGGTTGATTTGTAATGTGACATATTATTTATTTATTTATTGTGAAAGCTGTGCCCTGTTTATCAAAAGCTTGTAACTTGTAATACAAGTGGAAATCCCTTTTTGACAGCTTTTGTTAGAAAGGAACTTCCACGAGTATTACAAGTTACAAGCTTTTGATAAATAGGGCACTGGTGTGTAAATTTTATTAGACTTAAGTTTTGAGTAAATATATATTTACTTATATTAATTTATCTGTATTAACTGTACATTGAGAGTGTTACAATCCCATATAAAAGTTAGTTTAGTATACTAGATGAATGTCAAATTAAGTTACTAAAAATACCTGCCTACCTAATATGGCTCAGTGACCCAAAGAGGGTCTTGACATCTAGAAAATAATACAATTAAATAATAAATAGTCAAGCTATTCATCCAAGAATTTACCTAAGGATTATAGGCGTAAAATAGGCCTTTTGGATTAAAAAGATTTTAGTTGTAAATGTTTTAATATAAATCCTAGATTGGGTAAGCATTTTTTATACTATTTGGGATCTTATTCTAAGATTTTAATCTGAATATGTGTAGACGGAGAGCAGTTGTTTTAATCCATGTTTTGGCAATTCTATACTTGATTCAATCATTTAAAAAAATATGATTACATATTCAGGTAACTCCTATGCTTTGTTTATTAGCATTTACTCACGGAAAAACGATGCTATCGCAAAAATGTAGGCGCATATTGCAAAGTGGCGACACGATACTTGCCGTAGAGGATTCATACGGTCAGCCAAGAAAGTGGTCTACCACTTTTCGACTCTATCAATCAGATGATAGTCGAAAAGTGGTAAAACACTTTCTTGGCTGACTATACCAGGCTAAAAGTACAGAACTTAAGTTTCGTAAGCTAACCTGCAGGCCTAAATAGGCCTGCATAATATTATGGATGGCTTTATCCATGTGACAAAATATCCGTCACTTTTTAATAGAGTACGAATGAAAGTGACGGATACCGTTTTATCGCTATCATGTAGACAAGAACGACCATCATATGCGTACTGGCTAACTACAAACTAGAATGACCGCCATCTATTGTTCTTGTTGCAACACAAGTAACGTGACTACATCACGTATTAAGAAATAATCGATACGGTTTTTTGCGTGATTATGTTAATCACTATAATTAATGATTTTTATTCTCGATCCTTGTGTAAAAATGCATGGAATGTCAATAATAAGGCTCACTAAGGGTTTTTTTTATAGATAGATAGGTGTAGGTACCATAAAAAAGTTGCCAACCGGATTTTCGCCCGGGATGAAGTTGTTATCGGCCAAATATTTATGTCATTTTACAGCTTGGCAAAAAAGAGTAGATATTAAAAAGTGGCAACACTGTAGTGTCGTCCCTTTCAAACCAATATATATAAGAGAACGGGACGACACTACAATGTTGCTACTTTTTAATTTCTACTCTTTTTTGCCAAGCTGTACATCGTTTATCGTTGTGGCTTTTAGATTCCCCTCTCTCTAGACATCGGATGATGGTAGCATGACGTAGGAGGAAACGGGGTCATTCGAAGCATGATTTTTGGATGATTTTAGGGGAGGGAGGGGGGTCAAAAATCCGCAAAAATAGATGACGTAATTTATGGACAGCCCCTAACAATAAAAAAACTTGACTAGCCAGCGCCAAGGAAGCAAGCTGCCACAGTCCACATTACATCCTTAACATCGGTCAGCCATTGGAAAACCAGTTTGAATTTGGAACGTATTACACGAGAATAAGGTTAACAATTGAATGATATTCCCAACGCCTGTTACGACTGTATTCTTGGTGGAATAGTGGTCGAGTCACACCCATGTAGAGAAACGCGGACGCATGACTTCCTATGGGAACCGTTTTCACACCGGTGTGTTTCAATAATACCTACACGATTCTCAACCTTCTTCCATTGGCTTAAGTTGGAGGTAATGTTAGACTTGACCAGGCCAGTTACGGTGAGTCGACGCATTTGATATTGAAAAGCGTGGTGGAATTTCTTTTAAAATAAATTTAATGAACCTTTTTCATACGGATCGTTTTCTACTATCAGTCGATTAAGGGCTCTCTACAGTGTGGCCAAAAAATAAGTGCATTCCCGTTGCCAGGGAGGTTTTGGGATTATATACTGAGCCACTTTTGCTATGGGACCAACCCCCATATCGTAAAAAAAAATTGGCAGTTTCATACATTTTGACTGGTCCATTTTCTATGGGAAAGTAATTTTTATTTCGCGATTTCGGGGTTGGTCCCATAGTAAAAGTTGCTCAGTATAATCATAAAACGTCCCTGGCAAGGGGAATGCACTTATTCTTCTTAATAAATAACCGTTACGTTATTAAAATATTATGATTATTATAAACCAAATTATAAATTAAATTGTACATACATACATACATACATACATACATACATACATATAATCACGCCTATTTCCCGGAGGGGTAGGCAGAGACCACGGATTTCCACTTGCTACGATCCGACATACCTCTTTCGCTTACTTCACATTCATAACATTAAATTGTAACTATTGTTCGTTTTTTTTAGCATTAGAAAGAACTTGCAAGAAAGTAAGCGATCTTGACATGTCTTTTAATTGAGAAACGCTTTTCAAAAATCAAAAACTATTACTTATGAAAGCAGAAGAATATAAATGATCGTATTAGATTCATAATGTTACATATTTGCCGTAACTTATTTTTAAAATGTGTTTATCAATTAAAAGACACATCAAGATTGTTAAAATTATATCTAATGCTAAAATAACGAACTACTTATAATAATTAGAACTGACAACAAACATTACGCAATGCAGTTCACTTGAAATGCTTAATCCGTGTTACTTAGTGCCTTGTCGATAATTAGTCTTCCTTGTGTTACCGCAGGCTATTATCGATGTGCGAATTGCTATTTGTTTACAACACTTTTCTTGTTACATTGTGGTCCGTATATTTTGTATTCACTGTGGTTCGTTTTCTTAGCATTAGAAATAAGTTTTTGGTAAAAATTTATTTTTGGTACAAGCTTTTATCGCTGACTGTATTTTTCTTTCCACAGGCAACTAATGCTCATCGAGACAATTCTAAAAACCCCAAACATAATTAGGTTTCGTTGTTTTATCACATAGTTCCTATGGCCACCTCCGGTCCCCATCATCAGATCATTCAGATCAGCTCGATGACACCATAATATTGCATTGTCACCCGACTTACGTATGTACCTATGCAAAATTTCAGCTCAATCGTAAACCGGGAAGTGGATCAAATTTAACTTGCAAGATTTGATTACACACAGACAGACAGACAACGGTCAGGTGAAACGAAATAAAAGTTTGTAAAAAGGTAAAACTTGACGTGTCTTTTTATTGAAAAACACTTTTGAAAAATAGATCACGGCTAACATGTAACAATTATGTTATGAACTTATGAATCATATACGAAGAATGTAATTCTTTTGCTTTCATAAGTAATAGTTACTGATTTAAAAAAAGCGTTTTTCAATTATAAGACACGTCAAGATCGCGTAGTCTTTTCCTAATGCTAAAAAAGACGAACTATAACAGCATCCTTTTGACAGTCAGAGGAGTCCTTAGGTCTATGTACCTAACATTTGATAAAAAAGTTGTTATTTTAAGCAGACAAACAGGGTGTCAGACAAATATCCTTTATTATTCCCTAAGGAGTATTGGGTTTTAACAACTGGAATTATAACCATCCAACTTTGATACCGAGTCTTTATTCGACTTTTGCAATGATTTGGCTCATGATATTTCCCTTAATTATGGTATAGAAATACAAAGTCGTCTCGAACGTGAACTGATATCGTTAAAACATTTATCAATTAGGATTAACGCGCAAAACTTAACGCAGATGGCTCTGCAATCGTTAAAAACCGGCCAAGTGCGAGTCGGACTCGCGCACGAAGGATTCCGTACCGGTACGCAATAAAACGGCAAAAAAATCACGTTTTTGTATGAGAGCCCCATTTATTATATTCTGTTTTTAGTATTTGTTGTTATAGCGGCAACAGAAATACATCATCTGTAAAAATTTCATCTGTCTAGCTATCATGAGATACAGCCTGGTGGCAGGCAGACGGAGTAGAGATGTCTTACTTGATAATTAAATGATCATCGGCCCGATTCCGAAATTTAAGGTACGTCAAATGTTAGCCTAGGATTAGATACGATATGGATTAGTTATGTCACTGTCAGAAGTCACGTTTTTGTTTAAAGAAACGTCACTTTTGACACTGTCATATCTAATCCATATCGTATCTGGACCTAATATTTGACGTATATTAAAGTTCGAATCGGGCCGCATACCTATTCAATAGGAATGTGGGTCTCGTGTCCATATTGTCGTTCACACGTGTCAGTAATCAGTAATGATATGTGAGAAACATCGGAGTACCTACCTGTTATAAATACCTACAGTACAGTCACCTGCAATAATATGTTATGCAACAAAGGCCGCAAAAATATCTGACACGATCTTATTTGTAGTGTCATAAGACCGTGTCACATATTTTTGCGGCCTTCGAAGCGTAACATATTATTGCAGGTGACTGTACAAGATAAATAAAATAATATTGAAATAATTATCAAGGACTTATCTGACACGATCTTTTTTCTAGAGCCATAAGAGCGTGTAAGATATTTTTAGGGTTCCGTAGCCAAATGGCAAAAAACGGAACCCTTATAGATTCGTCATGTCTGTCTGTCTGTCCGTCCGTATGTCACAGCCACTTTTTTCCGAAACTATAAGAACTATACTGTTGAAACTTGGTAAGTAATATTCTGTAAACCGCATTAAGATTTTTACACAAAAATAGAAAAAAAAACGATAAATTTTGGGGGTCCCCCATACTTAGAACTGAAACTCAAAAATGTTTTTTTCATCAAACCCATACGTGTGGGGTATCTATGGATAGGTCTTTAAAAATGATATTGAGGTTTCTAATATCATTTTTTTCTAAACTGAATAGTTTGCGCGTGAGACACTTCCAAAGTGGTAAAATGTGTGTCCCCCCTCTGTAACTTCTAAAATAAGAGAATGATAAATAAAAAAAAAATTAATGATGTACATTACCATGCAAACTTCCACCGAAAATTGGTTTGAGCGAGATCTGGTAAGTATTTTTTTTTAATACGTCATAAATCGTAAACCGCTATTTTATTATGTTACTTGCTGTTGTCTTATGTCTTTATGTTACTTGTCATGGGCGAGTCCGACTCACACTAGGCCGCTTTTTTTCCCTACTGTGTAACCACTTATCCCAGATCCCAGTTCTAAACTAGACTCATCCAGAAAAGTCCCACGTTCTTTCGAATATCGTCAAACTACTAAACCGACGAGGATCAGTAACGAGACTAGAATCAATATTGTTAAGACGGTTGAAAATTTAGCACGTGATAAAAAACGTGCGTTCGGTCGTTACCCTTTATAGAATAAAAAGCCGTATAATATTATTCTTTTATGCCGAGTTTGTAGCCTTGATATCGGCAGGTATTAAACAGACAGTGGAAGTTGACCTGAGTCAAAGTCCTTTTAGCAATGCAATGACTGTCATTGGAAGTAAGATTATGTCATGTAATGATGCCGTATTCGAACTTCAAGATATTCACAAGAGGCCCGATTCGGATTTTGAAATAGACATAGTGTTATGTTAGAACATAATGATAAAATTGAAAACGGATTGCATGGAAATAGAAGTGATACAATATTACTAATCCGAGATTTTTTTGAATGACGATTATTAAAATTGGTCAAGGAGGATGACAGTTTACGGCTTTAGTAGAGGTATCAACAATAGTAGTGGATAAATCACTGGAAAAATTACACAGACTTTGAGTCTTTCTTCGAGATTACGAAGAGAAAAGAGAATCCCATCTTCGAAACGTTGTCAACTAAGTAGGTACTAATTGTAAGTCTCTAGTCAATTCCATCTAGTTACATGCCTATTAAAAATGAAATCAGTGAAAATTACGTAAATACACAATACACACACAATTAATTCATAAATTCTCGCAGGTTTTAAATAATAATCTCGTTAGCTGTCGCCAGCCGCGAACCAGTCAAACGGATTTTTAAATTATCTGGCTAATGCTACTTTTTTAGGGTTCCCTACCCAAAGGGTAAAAACGGAACCTCTTTCTGTCTGTCTGTCTGTCCGTCTGTCTGTCAACAGACTGTATCTCATGAAAGTCATGAACCGTGATAGCTAGGCAGTTGAAATTTTCACAGATGATGTATTTCTGTTCCCACTATAACAACAAATACTAAAAACAATATAATACGAGTAAATATTTAAGTGGGGCTCCCATACAACTAACGTGTTTTTTTCCGTTTTTTGCGTAATGGTATGGAACCCTTCGTGCGTGAGTCTCACTCGGACTTAGCCGGTTTTATTAGGAAAGATATTCTCGTCTGTAAGCTCGATTGTGATACATGTAGACGATAGGTCAGGAGGTGTACCTAGTATAATTTTGTCTGTGGTCAGGTCACGTCACGGTCATATTCACAGATAGCAATTTTTAAAGTTACGATTTTTTTACATAAGTATTTAACTACCATAAAGTAATACGTAATATGTAAAAGAAAAAGTAGTGTAAAGTGGAGTTATAAGTTATTTTGCCCCCATTTAACAAACCGTTGGTCATATATAGTTCGTTTTTTTTAGCATTAGAAAGAACTCCGCAGAAGCAAGCGTGCAGTTTTTATCAGGCTCGTTAATTGTTAATAATTATTGAATTATCTAATGTAGCATGGTAAATACATATAATTTACTTCAAATTGTTGCCGCTAAAAGTGCCAGATTTAGAACCATGATCGAACTTCTGCGAAGTTCTTTCTAATGCTAAAAAAAACGGACTATAGGTCATAGTCATAGGAAAATTGCAATAAAACAATACTCTTATTGAGTTTGGGTTTCATAGAATCATCGTGATAAAATGATTTCTTTGTTAGAAACTTGTTTACTTTTTAACCTGCCTGCATATAACTGTTTGTTGTTTATATTTTATATTACATCGTTTTCTTCTGGCTCAATTATACAGTTAAATATTCAATCTAATAAGCGTTTATTTTACTAATAACTTTTTGATGTATATATTCATTTAATAATAGATTACACTGTTATATGTTATACGCTGGCTAATGGTTATCAAGTATTTATAACTAAAAATCGTTGTTTACATATCACTCCTTACCTACTTTAGATTTTATATGACAACCTCGTCCTTTTTATACAATTCATGGCTGAATTGCCTATTGAAACATGTGGAAACAAAAGTAATCACACTCTAAATCATTTCTGTAGACTTTAAATGGCTTTATTATGTAGCAATAAATAGTGTCGTGAATAGAAACTACACAATATAAATAAGTGGTGGAATAAGGAAATCACTTTAACCTTAAGGTGTAAGTATGTGCATGTTATATACGTTCAAGTAAATATTATACATAGTTATAGAGGTAGTTATCCCTAAAGGCCCCCCCCACATCTAGCGTCTTTCGAGCGTCGGCGTCTGTCGGCGTCTGGTCAGCGCTATGGAAAATGACGTCGCTGCGCAGTTGCGTCGACGCTGCGTCGACGTTGCGTCGACGCTGCGTCGAGCAGCGGCCATAGAATTGTAGACGCCGACGCTCGAAGGACGCCAGATGTGGGGGGGGCCTAAGAGCCACCCCACACTAGCGTCTCCCCACCAGTCAACTCTATGGAAAATAGCATTACAAGCGATAAAGAAGCAAGTAGACGATTCTGCGGAAGCCTTCCTGTATGACTATGACCAGACAATAACTATAGTTATATATAGATTCTGCAGTTATAGATAATATAATTATTTAGGCTAAGTATATCTTTTCGTATTACTCCACCGACAAGAGCAAAGCTCATAAGTTATGATGATGATGATGATATCTTTTCGTGTTCAATAAAATAAAATAATAAAACATTTTATAATGTCAAGGAAATGCAAATATCATCATGTTATTGATTATTAACGAATATGCACATTTAATGTCAGGACATATCGCAAATTACCTCATAGCTATCTAACTTTACGATCATCAAGTGTAGTGGCTGAGAAGTTGTAAGCTTTATATGAGCGGTGCCGCGCTATCGTTGACACTATTAACTATGAACGGACTATTTATGCACCTTATTACAAAGATATAAGGCCTACAAATGATCAGCTAAGAAGTGTTAGGACGTTAATCATTTTGCCCTCGATGAATTTACTTTCTTCCTGACTGTTTTACATATTCATATGTAATGTATGCACGTACCTACGCACTGCCGAGGTGCCGAGCTTTAAGGCCTGGCCAAACACAGAGCGCGACGCAGCGCCGCGTGATGCCGACGCGATGCCTGGTCAAACAGGGCGCGCGCTGATCGCGCCGGCCTCACGCTCTCAACACGCCCTCATCGCGCGCCTGAACGAGGCGCGGCCGCGCGGGAACGCGGCGCACCGCTCGCTGCCTAACGTCCGATGTGACCCAGCGCGACGCGGCGGGACGCAGTCTGTTTGACGTCGGTAACCTGTTAGCATGTGCCGCGGTCGCGCGGCGCGGACGCGGCGCTGCGTCGCGCGGTATGTTTGACCAAGCCTTTAAAGTACTTCACAGTGAAGTACTTACAGATTTCACATCGGAAAGTTTCATCCAACATCACGTGGAATGAATGTTTACAATCATTGCAAACAAAAAAACCTTAAAATTAGAATTATTTAATTAAAAAGTTCTGTATTTTTAAGTCACATGGTAAAGTTTTTTTTGACTTGTACATCTATTAAATAAAATTTAAAGATAAAAAGATTTTGCCTACGTGAAATGAGGCATTTTCACTCGATTCATGTATCTCGGCTTCCCTCTCTTCCTGTTTCCTTCGACTTTCCCTTATGGCGGTCTTAGAAGTATTTTAAGTTAACATTTTAACCAGGATATCATAAAATTTATAAAAAATGCAAATTAATCAAAGTACGATTGCAGGCATGTAATTAAGCATAATCACTAATCAGGTAACGGTATGACCGTGACGTCACAAGATGAACGACGGATTGATCAATGCAATAACATACGATCGGCCGACCTAGGCTAACTACGTGATGTGATTATGATTACCATAAACCTGTTGCATAAAAATACTTTACAAATCAGTCAAACATGCCTAAACGGACACTTAATTAATATTAGTGGTTTATGAGCTTATAGATAGACCTCGCAAACCCTCATGGCACGGCGATTTTAGGGTTCCGTAGCCAAAACGTAAAAACGGAACAGCAATACAAGCACAATAGATGCATGCTACACTATGCGTTTACCTTATTTTGATATTTACCACTAGCTTTTCGGTGGAGGAAAACATCGTAAGGAAACCTGCATACATCCGCGAAGAAATTCAAAGGTGTATCGTGTATCACTTTACGTCCCCAACCGGCATTGGGCCAGCGTGGGGACTATCGCCCAAACCCTCCCGCGCTTGAGAGGAGGCCTGTGCCCAGCAGTGGGACGTATATAGGCAAATTTTTTTTTAACCAAAATATTTAATAAGTCAGTTAAAGGTATTACTTTGAACTATTAGAAAGTTGATAAAGAACTAATAGGTTAATAACGGTATTCTTGTATATTTGTAACCTTTCAGTCTTATAATAATTCAAAAGAACCTTCTTAACGGTCCGATAATTCGATAGGACAAGGTCATTAACTTATAAAAACCTTTCTTCAAGCAAAAATAACCCTTAAGAGAAATGCTTAAAGTACATTATGTGCTTTTGCTAAATGATAAAAACTGACTTAAGATGCTGCAAAAAATGATGTAAGTATGACACCATGATGTATTGATCATGTATTGACACCTTCTGACAATACAATGTGGTTAAAATCTTGAAGGAGGGTTAATGACCTTTTCTATCATGATATATGGGTATAAGTTCAGGTGATATGTTGCAATTTTTTTGTGAGACACTATATCTATACTTCTCGAGACTTTTCTCATGAGCCTAAACTAGAAGTGTTTGTGTTTTTTTTTTAAGTTTCTTTGGCGTTTCTGCGTCATCAGATGTATACCTAATTGCAGGATTGCAGTTTTTTCTTTACAAATGCTATTCCAGAAACTAAGTATTCAATGCCAATATAATATTAATTCAATGAAAACATAACTATTAAATGTATTACTTATAGTTAAATACTGCTTATCGATTATTTTTTGCTTATATAACGAATGTGTTATTTCATTTCAATGTGAATAAGTTATAATTTTGATACACCAACGAGAATAAGTCACCAGACATACGGTAACTGAAACTAACTACATTTGAGAAAATTGTATGTAATTCCCCGCCGGTACGAGTATAATGCTGCAAAATAACGCTGATTGTCAGATAACGATGACTCCATTCAGTTTGTGAATTAAAGTGCTTCCATTTTAGGGTTCCGTAGCCAAATGGCAAAAAACAGAACCCTTATGGATTCGTCATGTCTGTCTGTCTGTCTGTCCGTCCGTATTGTTGAAACTTGCTAAGTAGATGTATTATGTGAACCGCATTAAGATTTTCACACAAAAATAGGAAAAAGAAAACAATAATTTTGGGGGTTCCCCATAGGCCCATACTTGCAACTGAAACTCAAAAAATTATTTTCATCAAACCCATAGGTGTAGGGTATCTATGGATAGGTCTTTAAAAATGATATTGGGCTTTTTATTATCATTTTTTTCTAAACTGAATAGTTTGCGCACTTCCAAAGTGGTAAAATGTGTGTCCCTCCCCCCTGTAACTTCTAAAATAAGAGAATGATAAAACTAAAAAAAATATATGATGTACATTACCATGCAAACTTCCACCGAAAATTGGTAAATATGAACGAGATCTAGTAAGTAGTATTTTTAATACGTCATAAATCGTAAACCGCAATTTTATTATATTACTTGCTGCTACGGAACCCTTCATGGGCGAGTCCGACACGCACTTGGCCGCTTTTTTATAATTATGTTCTATTGTGTAGGTACCTATGTATTATGTACGTTGTTCATTAATTATGACCTTACGATGATTTTTGTCAAGGTATGTCACATAATTGTATAATACCCTCGTGATGCAAAAATACGGAAGTACATTTTTATGATCGGGCTTTGGTTAAAGTATCTTTCTGACGTGTATGTAAAAAGAAACTATTTATAGCGTTATGTTATGCTATAGGTATCCATGTGATAGCTACACTTAGGTACTTAAGTTCTAATTGCGCTCCACTCACTATCAGTATAATGTCATTATTTTGACATTTCTTCAAAAATATTAAAAATGTTTAAAGGCTTGGCCACATACAGAGCGCGACGCAGCGCCGCGTCCATGCCGCGCGACCGCGGCACATGCTAAAGGCTTGGCCACATACAGAGCGCGACGCAGCGCCGCGTCCGCGCCGCGTCCACGCCGCGCGACCGCGGCACATGCTAACAGGTTACCGACGTCAAACAGACTGCGTCCCGCCGCTATCACGCCCCGCTTCTGTCGCGCCCCGCGCCGCGCGGCCCCTTGTGTCCGCGCGGCGCGTGCGCAGCGCTGCGCCGAGCGAACGCGGCGGCCCGCCGCGTCGCGCAAGGTCACATCAGTAGGATCGGACGTTAGGCAGCGAGCGGTGCGCCGCGTTCCCGCGCGGCCGCGCCGCGTTCACGCGCGCCTTGAGGTGTTGAGAGCGTGAGGCCGGCGCGATCGGCGCGCGCCCTCTTTGACCAGGCTTCGCGTCGGCATCACGCGGCGCGGACGCGGCGCTGCGTCGCGCTCTGTGTGTGGCCAAGCCTTAACAGATTACCGACGTCAAACAGACTGCGTCCCGCCGGTATCACGCCCCGCGCCGCGCGGCCCCTTGCGTCCGCGCGGCGCGTGCGCAGCGCTGCGCCGAGCGAACGCGGCGGCCCGCCGCGTCGCGCAAGGTCACATCAGTAGGATCGGACGTTAGGCAGCGAGCGGTGCGCCGCGTTCCCGCGCGGCCGCGCCGCGTTCACGCGCGCCTTGAGGGCGTGTTAAGAGCGTGAGGCCGGCGCGATCGGCGCGCGCCCTGTTTGACCAGGCTTCGCGTCGGCATCACGCGGCGCGGACGCGGCGCTGCGTCGCGCTCTGTGTGTGGCCAAGCCTTAATAATTTCATTATCGTCCATCATTCTTTCTGTCATTTCTGATTCCATCATTCTAACCAATTCACTGTCAGTATAATGTCATTTCTAGTATCATTACATTGACATAACTCCAATACTGACGGTAATTATTAAAATAAACTTCATTACTTGCCGTCATTCTTTCATGACACTCCCTACACTATTACTAAAAACGTCATTCCGTCAAAGTAATGTCAGTATCCATGATAGTGTCGGGGCCGTAAATAGTTCACTAACACTATTCTTTGACCATTCAATACGCTTTCTGATGGTAACCTTAACATCATATAAATCTAAATTTATTTCTTAACTTATTTCATAAGTTCAGTAATTTTTTCGAATATTCAATCAGGTCGGCTTAGGTAATTATTTTTTTCGTGTAATGTTACCCAATATACGAGAACTTGTAACGTTGTAAGTAAATACTAGTAAATTCCGGGGATATGATTCTATGAATTCACAGCTAAATGCAGGGCCAAAGTCAAAGAATACATTTTCCATCTTAATACAATGGCATAGAGTTTACAATGGTATGCATAGTTTTGATCGTAACTATGCATTTGCAAACACTGAACGGAAGTCACATGCCAAACAACATATGAGAATAATTGCATGGGACTATCGTATTCCTATCGCGTACTGTTCGAATCGCTTCAGAACTTCAGTTAGGGTTAAAATTAAACTGAAAGCACAGAATAAGTAATAGTATTATCGTACAGAAAGGAAACTGCCTACAAAACCGAAGTTTGACAGCGGTTCAGGGTCCAATCATGCTGTCCCTTTCTAATATATGGCACCATCCCTTTCGGCTATTTAGGGTTGCCAAAATTCAAGCCATTATATTATCTGTGGTCGTGCACGCAAAGAAATGCTGCAATGGAGCAATGCTGAGCCGAACGGAGCCGAGTTTGCCCGAAGTGGCGCATAAAATACTACGCTGTCTACGCTCTGCCAAACATCGGCTTAGATACTTTAGTCCTTTGGGTCTTGACCATCGAAAATCTGCCTCTATATTGCAAGAGCGATGGCCTCTAAGTTTTCAGTATCTCACAAGAGGCAGGTATGTGCTAGGTAAAGCAGCGGTCGGCAACAGGCGGCCCGCGAACCTATCACTTGCGGCCCGCGAGCCTCCTTGGCTATTTTGTATTATGTAATATTGGCAAACGACAATGTCTGATAAAGTCATAAATATTAACAAAGCGCGGCCCGCGTCAACTTCGGTAACTACTATGTGGCCCTTGGCTGCACCACTGAGGTACAGTAACATAGTTCATAGGTTCGTACGTCCATATATCACTTTCTCCTGGTTTATCATCAGTTCATCAGCAACGTGCTAGGTATCGGGAATGAGGCTGTATATGATACATGTGGAATATTAATACGCTGCGGCACGAGCACTTTTGGTTTCGAGGCTGATTAGACCCATTGTGCACGCGTGTCATTTGTTTTCCGTGTCAATGAGCTGGGCTGGTAACACATTTTGACATTTTTTAATGTCATCAAGTAACCACAATAAGTGGTATTGTGGTTACTTAACTTAACTTAACTTACAATAACACACACTGTTATCAATTTGACCACATATTGTGGTTACTTATAATACATTAAAATACAAAAATACATAGAAAATGAGGAGTAGTAGGTTAGCGTGGTATGGGCATGTAATGAGGAGGGATGAATATATAGGGAAAAGAATGTTAGGGGATGAATGTCGATGGAAGAAGAGCGGATGGTAGACCCAAAAACGATAGATGGATTGTGGGAAAGAGGATAGGAGAAAGAAAGGAGTGAGTGCTGAGGTGACGAAAGACAGAGAATGGAAGAGAAAAACATGTTGTGCCCCACATAACGTGGGATAAGGGCAGAGAGAAGATTGTGGTTAGGTACAGTCGCCATCAGATATATCAGAGCTGCTAAGGTGCTCACAAATATCTGAACACGCCTCTATTGTCAAAGCGTTAGAGTGCGCGTTCAGATATTGTATATATTGATATTGTTTTAATTGGTAAAACTGTCTTACAAGCAAGACTGGACTGAAATGATATGCCTACCAGGTACTATGGTGGTCGTGCTTTTATAGTCTGTCGTGGCTAATATCGCTGCACAAGTATGAAGCGGGAAAGTGAGGTATGAAGAGGGGAAACTAAGTATGCATGGAAAAATATAAGTACTTTTTAGTGTAACATTTTCTACTTATCTCTCCGTTGAATATAAGCAGTTACCTGGATACCCAAGTAGCATTGCAAGCTGTATATAAGCTGTATTAAAGTTTATTTGTATACTATAAGCTGTACAGTTAGGCTGTACAAAGGCTGTATAAGCGCTTATACAGCCCTTATAAGTAAAAAAAGGGCCCAAATTATACAGCCTTTGGCGTTATTAGAGCTGTAGAGTAGCTGTATAAGCAATACATAAGCTGCATAATAGCTGCATTACAGCTATATTTCGGTGTAACAGGAAACCTTAACACTACAGATAATCTCTTATAAGTACGATATAAGAATATAAGTTTTAAATGAGTTATAAGAAAGAATTACAAGAGAATAATAATCATTTAAGAAACTAAAATGTCTTAATCTTGTTAATTCGTAATATAGTAATGGCGACAATAAAGTGTTATAGTGGATGGTAAAAGTAAAAGTAAATATTATACAGGACTTGAATGGAATATTACATTATTGGTAAGTGCCGATTATTATTTATTGTGAACCTGTGTATCTTTTCTGGCAAAATATTTACGCGCCTGCAAAATAACAAAGAGAAACCATAAGGAAAATATCAAAAATCGGTAAAGTTACTGTTTGTTTTTAAGGTTAGAGTATCAAAAATATTTATAAATATTAATTCTAAGGCTAAACAATTTATTTTAGCTGGTAATCATAACATGGCGTTAGTCTGCTAAATATTTGCAAGTATTTCTTTAATTATATTTACAAATACGTTTTTTTTTTATTGTAAAATGGCGACAATTTTTAAACAGCCTACAGGATAGTTGGAGAGCATTATAATCTTAGTAGCTGTGCTGTGTAATAAATGGAGTGTCTTTTACAGCTTTTGTAATTAAAACAGCTTTATAATAGAATATTTGTATTCGTTTGGCTGTATTTCGGTTCTCCGTACATAAGTTATAATTCTCTTTAGAGATCCGTATAACAAATAAAAAACCTGTACTGTAACTGTCATATATTCCTTTAGTGTTATAATACACTTATTTTCAGAAATTATTACACTACTATACTTATACGAGTGTAAAATTACGCCAAAAGATTGTTATAAGCGACTCTATCAGTAATACAGAAAAAAGCTGTACTATAGCTGCCATTTATTCATTTGGTTTTATAATACCCTTACAGACAGAAGTTATATAACTACTATTCTTATAGGAGAGTAAGATTACGCCATAAGAAATAGCTTTAAAACGGGGTTGACAGATACATTTGTACAGCTACAAGTGCCAAGTGATACTACAATACAGCCTGTATACAGCTTTTACGATAAAATTAGCTTGTAGTGTTTCACAACACTTAATGTTTTAAAACGGAGTTGACAGATACTTATGTACAGCTAAAAGTGCCAAGTGTTACTACAATACAGCCTGTATATAGCTTTTACGATAGAATTAGCTTGTAATCTCTCACAACACTTTTAGTTTTATAGTAGATTTTTTATATTCTGATAAAGCACCCCATGCTTCCGCAGAATCCTTTATAATGATTTTATACAGCTTGAGCTGTATAATGTCTGTAAAGTACCTTTTATACAGCTTAAATCTTTTCTGACACTCTTATACGTCCCTTAAATCACTCTAAGTTCTTAATTGGCTGCTATATTGATGTTGCCGACACTTCCATGCTACTTGGGTAACTTGGGCGTAGTATTTCTCCTACTCCATAAATCGGTCATCTTCTCCAAGTAGGTATGTAAGTGAAGGTACTTTAAGTCTATACTTTTGGTGCTATCACCAAAGCAAAATACACATTTAAAAAACTTTTAATTCCAATCTGCACCGGGAGAGTATAATTGGCAAATAAAGCACCTGTTTTTAATCCACCTTTCCACCAAGTACATGCAATCGAACCCGTGTTAAGTGAAGTTAACACTTTGCATAAATCTCTTGTGGCGGATTGAATCGCAAATACCTACATTGTAATAACTACTCTATTTTAAAGAGATTAAGGTTTAATTCAAAGTGGTCTGTGGTTACGTGTGTCAGGGTAACCGCACTGGGTACGGAAGTGTGAAAGCAATAAAGTGTGAGACATTGATTTAAAAGCAACTGCTTTGCCGTTAGACTAAGGTAACTAGGTACCTATACATAGTATGAGTGCAGTAAGGCCTGGGATATGCGATTGCGGACGGTCCGTGTGTGAGTGCAATGTGTTAAGGCTCCTCTTCACGTTGGGCCAACGCCAACGCCAACGAGGGACGCAGCCATACGGTAGAATGAGATAGCAATATCACTTGCTCCCTCTAACGCATAAATGCGTCCCTCGTTGGCGTTGGCGTTGGCCCAACGTGAAGAGGAGCCTTTAAACCCTTTTAACCCATATATTCACAGAACTAGTTGTGGGTCTGCCTTGAAGTTACAGGCTCTCTCTCCTGCTCATTTTAATGAGTTTTCCAATGCAAACGACCCAATAGGTAATGGGCAATAATTGTTATATATGGGTTAAGGCCGGGAATATACGGGTGGGTTACCACGGAACATGGAACTACACTAACTCACTTTCACGTACATTACTCGTAACGTTATGTGAAACTGACGTAGTTATTGGACCGCACCCGTGTAATGTATCTACTATATCAAATTGTAAGCACCTGTCTGTGTGACTATACCAAAATGTCTTCTAGCGTCCCAATCCTAATACTAATATGAGTACAATTACCTCCAATGAAATTTAAATATAGAAGAGAGTTGCTTTTTTTTAAATGATTTTTTTAAAATTTCTAATACAATTGATTCAAAGACTGCCAATTTTTCTTGTATGGTGTATTACGTTAGCGTATTGAATTTGTTTGTTTTAACCTCTTCCGACCCAAGATAAGATTTGTGGGTTAACATTATAGGCAAATCTTATTAAAATGTGCCCTCTTCACTAGTGTATTCCTTGCTCAACGCGGCAATTGCTAAGGAAATGGAAACATTTGCATAAAATGTGTAAGGAAGTACCAATAAAGTAATCACAATTTACATTTGGCCATAAATAAGACGAGAATCCGTTTAAGTTAAGTTTGCACGCCAAGTGTTACGTCAAGTATGGCTCTCCCATACAAGGTGTAACATGTTGAAACCGAATAATTTTAACCACGCATTTCTGAGGTCAAAAGAAGTAAAAAATGTAAGATGAGTTTAGTTCAATTTCGTCAAAAATAATTTTTTTTTTGGTTTTGGTTTTTCAATTTTTTGAATGTATTTGTACATAAAAAATAAATATTATTGGTAAACTTGTCACTTAAAATTGATTTTTACACTTTTTTTCGTAGAACCTACTTTTTGCAAAATGTTACTTGTCACTTTTTGACATCTATCAATAAGGATATTTTGACTACGTCCCATGGCAGCAACATCACCATCAAAAAGGCCTTTTACACTATGTAACAATAAAAACTTTTTTTTTTAATTAATAATATCTCTGAAACTAGGCGAACATCTAAAAAGTTTATAGGAAATTTTTGTCTCTAAATATGATCAGGAAGACGCTGTTAAAATTATTCGGTTTACTCATGTTACACCGTGTATATTGTCACTGGCAACTTGGCAAGTCGGTGCAAACTTAGCGCAAGGATCGGATACCGGTATTTTTTGTGTGGGAACGAAAACGGTATTTTTTCGTTCTTTGTTAATTATCTCATTTGTAATGGGCAATCTAATAATAGGTACGAAGTCGTTATCTAACAACACAACTGAGTCCTATACATAAGTCCTATGTATACATTTGGAGTGTTAAATAATTCGAAATATATTATATGGTTATCAGGAAGTTATTGCGAAAAGAAATATTTTTGAAATCGGTTCACAAGATTTAAAAAAGATCCCTGAAAAACCAACATACATAATGTATATTCGAAAGGTCGCGCGAATTAGTTAGCCGATTTTCCGATAGATGGCGCTGTACACGATTATACTTAGTATAATTCTGGTCAAAAATCTTTCTTCTTCATACTGGTGATATATTTTTGGCCGGTACTGTAGTTGCATGAGATAATTGAAAGTTCGCACGTAACCCTCGGTGCGCGAGCTGAACGAACTCGCACTTGACCGGTTTTTAGGGTTCCGTAGCCAAATGGCAAAAAACGGAACCCTTATAGATTCGTCATGTCTGTCTGTCTGTCCGTCCGTATGTCACAGCCACTTTGTTCCGAAACTATAAGCACTATACTGTTGAAACTTGGTAAGTAGATGTATTCTGTGAACCGCATTAAGATTTTCATACAAAAATAGAAAAAAAACAATAAATTTTTAGGGTTCCCCATACATAGACCTGAAACTCAAAAATTCTAATATCATTTTCTTCTAAACTGAATAGTTTGCGCGAGAGACACTTCCAAAGTTGTAAAATGTGTGCCCCCCCCCCCTGTAACTTCTAAAATAAGTATGATAAAACTAAAAAATATATATGATGTAGATTACCATGCAAACTTCCACCGAAAATTGGTTTGAACAAGATTTAGTAAGTAGTTTTTTTTTAATACGTCATAAACCGTAAACCGCAATTTTATTGTGTTAATTGCTGTTACGGAACCCTTCATGGGCGAGTCCGACTCGCACTTGGCCGCTTTTTTATGTTAGGCGCTAACGACGATTCTATTTAATGTAATGGCGCCTCGTCACCTATCGATTGAACCCCCATGGCTTCCAACTATTTCTAGTATTTTGGAGACGATGGTAATGTTCTCACAGAGTAGATAGAGTTAGACCAAAAAAAGTCTGCAGCGATTTTGTTAGCCCACACACAGTACAAGTTATTTATACGTCATAATTTTATAGAAGTTTGTCGTTTAAAATAACACTTGCACTGCGCGGGCTATCAAAGTCGCTGCAGACCTTTCTTGGTCTAACTCTAGATAGACAGAGGTAGCGTAAGAGCAAGATGCGCTGGCGAATGATATCAAAATGTGATAAACATAAAATTAATGAGTACGAATCGGCCCCACAGTCACCATTGGCAACGATTAACACGTGGGTTTGCCTCGTGATCCTACCTGAGTAAAAACGGCAGTAATTCATAATTGCGCCATACTCGCATTTATTATTAGGTGAATCGTTTTGATATCAGTATTTCTTTGTAGCTACCACGTAGGTAAGTAAATCAGGAGCTAAAACTAGTCAAACGTTATGGTTTTCGCTTGGCATCTCTTTCCATGTAAGCATAATAAGTGACGCAGGCTAAGGACGGTTATATATATTTTCATAATTACCACGGCAGTGACCACCATAGTAGACATTGTAGACAATCACCGTAGCCTACGGACGCCTGCAACTCCAGAAGTAATCCCAACCCTTCAAAAACCTGTACCTAAACTGTTTTTGTTAAAAACCTCGAGAAAACCTCTATAAAATTTTGTTTCTGTGTATGTATTGTATAATTGTGTACTTATCCTGAATTAAAGGTACTTATTCTATTCTATTCTATTCTGTAATGAGTTGATAGCCACTTTATTTGCACACATACCACAGCGAAGTGTGTTTCGAGCATTAACGTGTCGAATTGCAATTTCAATGCATTACTTAGCCAATACGTATGCACGGGCATCACGGGTTAACATATACGTATATGTGTATGTGTGTATGGTAAAAATCGTGGCTTCAATAGGTACTCGGTTGTGCTGTATACAATAGAGCAGAAAATATCGTTCTCGCAAAAAACTACAAAAAGGACAAAAAAATCGGTCAGGATTCACAGACAAAGAGGTTGAACGGTGAACAACTGCATTTAAGATTTGGCAAATTGTCAGGCGTTTATGAATATCATTCCAAGTATCAAATATCAATTCTCAAAGTACCAACAAACTTTACCTAATGTGTAAGCCGTTAGTATTCGCTAATACCTACTAATTTGGACAAGTTAATGATGTAGCCATTACTCGCCACGACTTTTTATGCCCAATAATGACAATAAAGCGTACAGCTAGCGTCTACAAAAAGTGACGGAGCCGGAGATTTGATGAATGATTAAGTGTGCGGAGTTTTCTTTAGAGACGTTGATAAGTTGGTGTATTTATCTTATGGATTTCTGGGGCCCTTGCGGATACACTTCGACCCATAGCCCATAGCGATCTTTTGTGCAATTACCCCCTAGGAAAGATCCGTCAACTATTACTCAACAGCTTTTTCGACCATCTCCATGTGCCGGATGATGGAGCTCATAGGTTAGCGTTTTGAATTCCTTTGGTTACAGATAGCCTGCTCCAAAGTCCTTTATTCTTTGTCTGGCAAGGGCGTCACATTCACACATTAGATGTTGTACATACGACAATCGGTGTTGTCAGAGTGTCCCATCTTGGCCAGAATTCCTTTGACCCCGTAATGGCCAGTAAACAGTTGATGCATCTATAATTTAGGTGAAGTAATGTAATAAAAATTTGCTTAGGTATTCCGTTTAGTTAAACGGGGGTTGTTGGGAATGGGATTATTTAATACTTTATGAGCCTGCAGTGGGACATTTTACCATGTTAAATGCCTTAACGAAGATAGGTATATTTAAATACAAACGTGTACCGCCATAAACAAATTTTGGCCAAAAATTAACAGTACACATATAATTGACTCCCACACATTAATAACAAAACGTGACTTCGCCATATTCACAATTGCTATGATAACCTAATTGACATTGAATACACACTAGGACACTAGGTAGTTACCTACTCTCAGTATCGTCAAGGATTTTGATTTCTGTGCCAGTTCATACCTTTTCCCAGTGGCAATATTATGATATCTTGATATCCCTAGCTATTTAGATTTTATTTGTGAAAGCATTTAAGTCGATATTTTCAATTATTTATAATTTTTATTATGTATTGATTGGATTTTAATTTTTAATTAACAAGTACCTACTTGTATCAATGGTACTAACAATATTTTATGGAATTTTGAACGTTCCGAAATAAAGTTTTTTAAGCATTTGCAAGCGAGATTCGTACTAGTTCCCGATGTCTGATTGAGCTGAAAGCATTGTCACTTCAGTACTTTATTTAGATAGCAAATACAAGTAATGATGATAGTGATGACGGAGACCGAAGTAACTCTGTTAATAGAACAATGCACCCTTATTCGGTTTACACTTATTAGAATGATCTCGACGTTTAAAGATAACTATTGTGTATCAAAAATTAAATTTATGATAAAAATCTTATTTACATTATGAACTTGAGCTTATAATTAGGGCATAATCAAAATTCCTGGACTGGCCACTTAGAAAAAATGAGTCGTCTCATATATCAGAAAGAAACTACACTACAGAGATATATATATATATATATATATATATATATATATATATATATATATATATATATATATAACTCCGTATGAGATAACGAAAGTCTAAGAAAAAAACGTGCCTCGGAAATCAAGAAAAAGTCATTCTCGAATAGATGGCGCACACACCTTTGGCCTATTCTTGGCTAGATGGCGTTGACGACACCGTTTGATATTTAACAATTTTAACACACATGTCAGTGAAAGAACATGGGTCAGTATGGAACAATAAAAATTAAAAATAATTTATCCGTAAACATATTTTGATTAATTTATACATTTTCAATTTTATTTTAAGTTTTAATCGTGTGTCGATAAATGGCAGTAAATGTACCGTGACTACAAAATTTACTTCGGCGATAGCCCTCTATACTATCTATTCTCTTTGCTAATAACAAGCTACTTAACAAACCTTGCTAGCTGAGCAAATAGTCTGCCACTTGTGTCTAGTTGAAACAACATTATTTGTTGAACCGTCTGTGACTTAAGTGGAAATATGTTAACATTGATTGGCCGATCCAAGGAATCAGAGGTATTGACACATTCTACGTACTGGCGAATAGTGTCAGCTATGATGTGCGTAGAAGTAACTTTTCACGCCTGAAACACAGGAATCCTAGTTCACACTGAGAGAAAAATCATCACCAGGAATTAAAAAACCGGGCAAGTGCGAGTCGGACTCGCGCACGAAGGGTTCCGTACCATAAAGCAAAAAAAAAACAAAAAAAAAGCAAAAAAAAACCCCATCACCCATCCAAGTACTGACCACTCCCGACGTTGCTTAACTTTGGTCAAAAATCACGTTTTCTCCAATATGCTCGGAAATGTTCACCTTACTGTAGCAAAAATAGTACGGGAAGTTCTTCGTTAATGTCAAACTCTAACTAAAAAAACATCAAACTATCGCTGTCCTGTTCTAGCGGACGGGAAGTAAAAAAACACTACAGTAATAACTTATTACTGTATTGTTTTTTACTTTTTAATAATAAAAAACGCAAACAGCCAATTATTATTGCCGCGAGCCGCTTCTACACGATCCGATCAGCTATCATTTCACGTGTGTGATCGTGCGAATACTGCTTAATAAAATCAAAGATTATTTTTATATTTTTTTTAATCTCATCCGTGTTCATAAAGCTTACATAGTTTGTCAAAGGACTTTCTCATTTCAAACATAGACAAAGAGAATCATACTATCTTTGTCTTACACTAGTACTAGCACCCAAAAGAAAAGGATGGGTGTAGTTTTCCTGGTTCTTACTGACTGAAAAGTTGGTTTGACAAACTATATTGCGCAATTATATTGAATGAACGAATATTGAATGGTACTGAATGGCAGAATAAGTTTGTGCCTTTAACTTTTAAAAATTAATTAAAGAGGGAAATTGTTTTTGACATTTTGGATGTGAAGGTTTGATTTGAGTGATGCTTGATGCTTAAATAATAATTATTTTAGCTTATTTCCTCGCATGTTTGGAGAAAAGCACTATATATGCCTCGGCAGGAATAGCAATTCGTGGATTCGTCTTCTTTGTCGGACTCCGCTTCGCGTCGTCCGACAAAATCGAAACTCATCCACGAATTGCCCTTTCCCGGCCTCTGCAATAATGTACTATTGTTGTATGGGAGCCCCATTTAAATCTTTATTTTATTCTGTTTTTAGTATTTGTTGTTATAGCGGCAACAGAAATACATCATCTGTGAAAATTTCAACTGTCTAGCTATCACGGTTCGTGAGATACAGCCTGGTGACAGACGGACGGACGGACGGACGGACGGACGGACAGCGAAGTCTTAGTAATAGGGTCCCGTTTTACCCTTTGGGTACGGAACCGTAAAAACAGTTCTGTACTGGGGGAAAAAATTAAGTTTTAGTAATAATTAGGCACCGGTCCCACCGCGAGCTAGTAAGCTATGAGCTATAGTTACTCGCCCAGCGGTGAGCTATAAATATCGCCGTGTCTCTTTTATTTACACGGGAGTGCTTATCTTTTGTTCGTGTTTATAGCCGATAGCTCATAGCTTACTAGCTCGCGGTGGGACCAGTGCCTAACTGCCAATCAAACATGGCATAAGGCATAAATCGATTAACTGCAGTTAGCCGTAACGTAGGGTTAATTTTATTATTTATGTCTATAAAAATTTGATAACAATTACTAATTAATCCAAGGATATTTATTTATTATTTATTTATTTTAATCTTTATTGCACAATACATGAAGGTACAAATGGCGGACTTAATGCCTTAAGGCATTCTCTACCAGTCAACCAATCAAACCAACCAAAAGGATAGATTTATTCATTAAGTATAATATGCCCAGAAGCAGTATCATGGTCGCATTTTTATCATGAAGCCGTGGATAAGTAGATAGTTATTCCTTACAGCAAAAAAGACTAGTAAATTAGTGACGCATCGATACATTTAATAATACCATAATACTTACCTAATAGTTTAATTTTAGTCTATGTTAAACGAGTTTGTGGCGCCCTTGAATTTAACCGACCGTCAACGGTCACCCATCAGTACTTCAACCTTACTTGCCTTGCTTGAAGTTCAGTTTAACTACTCTGTCAGTCTGTAAAATATCGCTACGGGTTGTCACGTTAATGCCCCATTAGGTAAGTAAATCGGAAAATTTTGATTAAATTGATTTTCTCTTCTTGTAGAGTGTGGAAGTGCAGTGGCACACCGCGGATTTGTTAGTAAATTAGCGGCCTTTATAATTTAATCGTACCTATCTGTTAACATTAATAGATTCAATAATAGCGAGGTTGCCAATTGCCAACTGCATAGCATTGGTCCCCTTGCGGGCCGGCGTATGCAGCGGAAGCGGATCCTGACGGCATGCAAACTAGTTTATCGTGTCAACAATTGATTTATTAACGTGAGCTATTGCATGCAGGTGACGTCTGGTTATAGGTCACTAGCGACCCGTCCCGGCTTCGTACGGGTTAGCAAATTATGCACCTAAACCTTCCTCAAGAATCACTTTATTGATAGGTGAAAACCGAATGAAAATCCGTTCAGTAGTTTTTGAGTTTATCGCGAACAAACAAACACACATAACAGACAGACGCGGTGGAGGGCTATGTTTACAGAGTAATAAATAATAATATTGCCATTTCTTCGTTCCATTCAAATTTTCATATTGTTTTGATTCATATCTACTAATCACTAAAATATCAGTAGGTAATAATGTTATTAGCTCATTCTGTCGTAATTTTCACGGTATAACAAAAGTAATGCAAGTTTATTTACAAGATTGAAATAATATGGAGATGTTTTTCGACCATTGATTATCACACATGTTGATAAGTAGGTATAGGTAATGTGTATTACAATAGTGATTCATTGCTCGCAATGTAGATATTTACAAGCCTTAATACACGGGTGATATGGACATTATAACATCATTTGTTTCAGCACCAGAAACACGTTATTTATTTGACGAGTAAAGTGTAAAAATATGGGTGCATACGTTATACTCAAAAATATGTCCCATAGCTCTTACGTAAAGGGGCCCACTGATTACCAGTCCGCCGGACGATATCGGCCTGTCAGTTGTTCGGAGCTGTCAAATTTTTGTTCTAACTGACAGGCCGATATCGTCCGGCGGCCTGTTAGTCAGTGGCAGTGGTCAGCTTAAGAACTATGGGCATATTTTGGGGTAAGTTATATGCGTCGATATTTTTACACTGTGTGACTGTACCCACAGTAGAGCCTCTAATCTGGAGATTCCTGTAATCAGGGCGGTCTCGCGCGGTCGATTGTCACAAAAATTTGAAATTTCTTCGCCGTCATTTGCAATAATTAAGTTACTGAAAAGACATTTGCAAAATTGCAGATGATAATATGGTAACCTCTATAATCAGATGTGATTAAGTATAGGATTAAGGAATATGTTTTCTGTGCTACTTTAATGTGTGATGTCTGATCTGACACGGTGACAATAATAGAAAGGGACCCACAGATTATCAGTTTGCCGCACGATATCAGCCTGTCAGTTGTTTGGAGCTGTCAAATTTTGCGTTTAACTGATAGGCTGATATCGTCCGGCGAACGGCTAATCAGTATACCTAGCTAGGCCCTTTAAGATCCCTAGCAGCACAGCTTTCATATTGATTGTCAGATTGTCATTGTCACAAAAGGTACGAAATGACACATTATCAAATTCCTTGACTGTATAAAGTGTGTAGAATTGTAGATACCTGTGTGTTTGTTCTGCAGTGAGTGTTGCAATTTTACGACGACATGCCTTTTGCACTCACCTAATTGCAAAAATGTCTTGATTGCAAAAAAATCTATTCTTAGATGACATAGGTGGGTAAGCAAATGGCCTGTTTGTTTCTTATTCTGCATATTCGGTTTATATTGTAAAAAAACATATTTATAATTATATAGTAGATTTATTATTTAAGTGCGTATTTATCGTGAAACAAAGGAATTGTCCCGAGGTCTTGTAATTAAGTGTACCTAAATTATAATAGTATTGCACTGCTTGATGTATTTCATCGTAAGTCTGACATAAAAATTCTACACAGATTGCGTTAGTTGTGGTTTGTAATTATATTATGATAACCATATCAGGTATTTTATTAATACTGTTTTATTACAAATGCTCATGTGCATTATTAACGAAATCGTCATTAGGGATTTCAGTAGTTCACAAGAAAATTATAGAGTTTACACACCAAGTTTATCTTAAGAATATAATACGAATACATGCCTCTCGCGTTAACTCTTAAACAAGCGTAACCGTCAGTCGATAGCATCCATAATCGATAATGTTTCTATCGAATAGTACTCGCGTCTCGACCTTCTAGACAGCACAAGTTCAATCGATGTCACTTCCGCACAAAATCTCACTTTAGTCGCGTATGCTTGAATTACGAACACTTGAAACTATTTCTCACACATTCAGAAACCACTCGAGAATCAAAGTTTGCAAACAGTGTTCTCAATTCAAAACTTTTCACGGAAATTCGAATGCGTTATCGATACGTTTATGTTTTGTTTTTCGATTTTTATGCTCGCTCGATACCGCGGAGCGCGCGCGTCGACTTGCCGGTGCAGCTCGCTACTAACTAACTTTTAACTAAGAAAAAGCCTCGGGATTCCGGTATGTAGGACTTTATATATAATCCAACTATTCTTGGGCAGTTTATCTTTGATAGTTAACAATGGAACGATTGTATTAAGGAATGGTTGCTTTGTTTTCATTTGAAATCTTGAATGGTACCACGACACCCACGATTTTGCATGTTCATGTTACAATTCATGTCTCGTTATGGATGTATGAAGAACGCGTTGGAATTCCAGTATTTTCAGATTTTTCATGAGTAAATAGTTAGAAATATTTAACACAGACGTCTCTATAAATAGAGTTGTGTTAGATACTTATTTTTCGCTAGCTTTTGCCTGCAACTTTGTCTGCATAGAATGATGATGATGATGATTGATAAAAATTATTCTATGTCCTTCCCAAATTTTATCTATATCGGTTCAGCGGTTTTAGTGTGAGGAGGTAACAGACAGACAGACATACTTCCTTTTATAATATTAGTATGGATAGGTATTATTACGTGATTTTCTTGTGAGTCATTATACTCATTATATGTGATAATTGTAAGTATTGAAAGATTTACTTTTACTTAATGCTGTTTTGAGCTAGGTACTTACTTAATTTTATTCGTAGAAAATGTAGAAAATTTTCTTTAAATATGTATTAATTGACAATGACAATGACGCATCACTTGTTTAATGTAACTACATGAAAATGGCTTAATGAGTGTTGTTTATCCAGATGTTTTGGCATTAACATGAAAAAAAGGATCATAACAAATATGAAGGGGCCCACAGATTACCCGTTCGCCGGACGATATCAGCCTGTCAGTTCTTCGGAACTGTCACCTCTTGCGTTTAACTGACAGGCTGATATCGTCCGGCGAACTGGTAATCTGTGGGCCCCTTTAGATACGTGACTTATATACGTGGGCCACTGTTCTTCGGAACTGTCACCTCTTGCGGTTAACTGACAGGCTGATATCGTCCGGCGAACTGGTAATCTGTGGGCCCCTTTAGATACGTGACTTATATACGTGGGCCACTGTTCTTCGGAACTGTCACCTCTTGCGGTTAACTGACAGGCTGATATCGTCCGGCGAACTGGTAATCTGTGGGCCCCTTTAGATACGTGACTTATATACGTGGGCCACTGTTCTTCGGAACTGTCACCTCTTGCGGTTAATTGACAGGCTGATATCGTCCGGCGAACTGGTAATCTGTGGGCCCCTTTAGATACGTGACTTATATACGTGGGCCACTGTTCTTCGGAACTGTCACCTCTTGCGGTTAACTGCCAGGCTGATATCGTCCGGCGAACTGGTAATCTGTGGGCCCCTTTAGATACGTGACTTATATACGTGGGCCACTGTTCTTCGGAACTGTCACCTCTTGCGGTTAACTGCCAGGCTGATATCGTCCGGCGAACTGGTAATCTGTGGGCCCCTTTAGATACGTGACTTATATACGTGGGCCACTGTTCTTCGGAACTGTCACCTCTTGCGGTTAACTGACAGGCTGATATCGTCCGGCGAACTGGTAATCTGTGGGCCCCTTTAGATACGTGACTTATATACGTGGGCCACTGTTCTTCGGAACTGTCACCTCTTGCGGTTAACTGCCAGGCTGATACCGTCCGGCGAACTGGTAATTGTGAGGGGGCAGGTAGAGGAGCCTCACAGGGATGATGGGAATGAAAAGGCAGGATCCAGAGCGATGAGGGGTATTTATTATTTAAATAAAAAGGCACCTGTAACAATACAGGTTACGTGTTAACAGATAGGTGTGTATAAAAATACTTTCGTAATTCAGAAGGTTAGAAATCAAATAACTTACAATATGTGCCTTGGTGATGATGTAGATATATATCTGGAAGGTGTGCAGGGCCACAAAACGAGCACTATACTGAACTGCACGCACTTATGAATTATTACGTTTACTAATAAAAATCACACTTAAACGGTCGTGTTTAGAAACTTGGGAAGTACAGTCTGTTAGATAAAATGATGTTTATCGATCAAAGTATGTGATCGAACTGAAAATAAAAATCATTGAATGGAATTTGGAATAGGATTTGAATTTCAAAAAGGAATTTAGAATTTGTATGGTGCCAGAAATAGTATGAAGGTCGATAGTGTAACGCTTCGTTACACGCACCGTTACACTACCGGGGTCGCCCTGGAAGGGAAAATCCTGGGGCTTATGGCCAAAGGATTTTTCCGTAATGTAAATATAATGTAATGAATATGGGTATGAGTGATAAATTTAGAAGGTGGGGATGTTATATACAATGTTTATCATACAAGAGAGGCGATTTAAACATGCATACCAAAGGTCATTCATACATCATCTTATAAAATTTTGGTTAATTGTTTAACCAAAATAAGTTTCAATAGAGTACTCCTTTAAGTAGAGGACGTACTCATTAAATCGCTCTCCATTAGTATTAAGGCTTATTAATCAGTAACCACCCGCTGAATATTAATGAATCTAAATATAATATCTACAATAATGTGTACCTACAAAGAGTACGATTGTTGAAATTTATTCAACAAAATGATGCCGTATGGAATGTAGGATTACTACAAAATATCATAAGATAATTCCTTAATGGAATTAATAAATGTACTGTACGGTACGTATGTACCTAAGTACGTAAATATGAACGTTATGTCAAGGGAAGAAATATATAAATAAGTATTGTTCTAACTCTGGTAGAGTTAGCTTTGAATAACGTTATATGAACGTAATATAACGTTATATAAATTAAATAGTATAAATGAACGTATAAATTCGTACTAAGTAGGTATGTACGAAATGTAATGAGTCCGAAATGTATAATGGGGATGAGATATAATTATAAATGTATAACATTATATACAATATTTTACAAGTTAGGAGCTTAGGAGAAAAGTAGCTAAGTTTGAGCCAAATAAGAATCTAATTAAGGAAAAACAGTATATTATTTATTTTAGAATTTTGGGGAGTACAGTCTGTTAGATAAAATGATGTTTATCGATCAAAGTATGTGATCGAACTGAAAATAAAAATCATTGAATGGAATTTGGAATAGGATTTGAATTTCAAAAAGGAATTTAGAATTTGTATGGTGCCAGAAATAGTATGAAGGTCGATAGTGTAACGCTTCGTTACACGCACCGTTACAGTAATCTGTGGGCCCCTTTAGATACGTGACTTATATACGTGGGCCACTGTTCTTCGGAACTGTCACCTCTTGCGGTTAACTGACAGGCTGATATCGTCCGGCGAACTGGTAATCTGTGGGCCCCTTTAGATACGTGACTTATATACGTGGGCCACTGTTCTTCGGAACTGTCACCTCTTGCGGTTAACTGACAGGCTGATATCGTCCGGCGAACTGGTAATCTGTGGGCCCCTTTAGATACGTGACTTATATACGTGGGCCACTGAGCAGCGATGCCGATTTCCAAAGCTACGCCGACGCTCAAAAGACGGGGTGGCTTATGGTCTGGTTTCGTAGGATAGCGCTGCCGTCATATAGCGGCCGTCTCCATACAAAATAATACGGCATATTTAGTAGATGTAGTACTATTTTGTATGGCGGCGGACGCTATATGACGGCGCCGCTATCTTAGGAAAACAGAGCTTTACAGTTAGTAACTTTATTATATTTATTTACAGACTGCGATATAACTAAACTGTGTTGCGTCTCGTGATTCTTGATCTCCATGACAAAGGATCAGAGACGTCTGAGACATGCTTGAGTAAAGAAACAGTTGCATGTTAATTTGTTTTGGAATATAGTAATAGCAAACACGCGACTGGCTTTGTTTTACAACTTAGCTTTATTACCAAATATTTGAAAAGGCAGAATATTGTGTCAAATGTGGAAGTGTAGAACAAACTTGAGTGAAGCTGATGAATAAAATCATAACAATAAATTCTATAAATAAATGAGTAAGTTTGAATTGTTGTATGTTTGTTATGCATTCAATCACCCCAAAGTCACTCTAGCGAGTATTTGTTGCATTAAGGGGCCCACTGATTACCGTCCGCTGGACGATATCGGACTGTCAGTAATTAAAAGCAAAAATTTGACGGCTCCGAACAACTGACAGGCTGATATCATCTGGCGAACTGGTAATCTGTGGGCCCCTTTTTAGTTAGGTTAATAGCAGTGTTGGCCGAAAGTTAATGCAAATTGAAAATGCTGGCCATTAACCATTATAAATTGAATCGTAAACTGTAATCGTCCGTTACGGTTTAAGGTTCAATTTATAGTGGTTAATGGCCAACATTTTCAATTCGCATTAACTTTCGGCCAACACTGGTTAATAGGTTAGTTACTTATACTATACTATAAATATTATAATATGTATGTAGGCATATATATATTTTTTAACATTGTCAACTATTTATTTTAATACCAAACTTTATCTATAATTTCTACATACTGATTACAAATCATTTAAAAATGACAAAATCACATTTTATGCTATTGCAAACATCGATAAAATTATTTGCATAACGTTAAATTATCGTGATCGTGATTGACTTGTTTACATAATTAAACAAGTTTTGGTTTGTTGGGCAAGTTTATTAGGGATCATCCATTAATTACGTCACACGATTTTCTAGGTTTTTTACCCCCCCCCCCCCCCCTAGGCACTTGGCACACTTGGTCACATTTTGCAAATCCCACCCACCTGCGGGCGCAGCACGGTTCCATTTTTATCGACTATCACTATGCGCGTCCCTTTCGCACTTACATAATTGTTAGAACGTGACAGGTATGGTGACAAGGGATAAAAACGCCACCGTGCTACGCCGCCTGGTGTGACGTCACATTTTAGGCATTTTAGACATATTTTTCAACGAAATCTGCAATACTAACTCGGCATTATTGTTTTAATAAAAAAATATTTGGTAAAAGAAATATGTATTATCTAGTAATTTTATAACACAAAACCAATTAGCAACGAAAATTGACTACTTCCAAAACCTCATTATTTAAATGTACAGCGAATAAAAAAATATAAATTAATTTTCGGCTACTGATGAATAGTGATGAAGTTAAATGACGTCACAATGTTTGTGACTCCCCCCTCCCCCATGTCACAACATGTCACATTTTCTTGACCCCCTCCCTCCCCCTAAACGTGTGTGACGTAATTAATAGATGACCCCTTAGTAGTTTTCATTTTATCGTTGTCTGTTTTACCTGTCATCTAGAGATAATTTCTTTAAAAAACCAAACCAATAAGTGTTCAGTTTCTGCCATAAAAAACACACACAAAAACTTTATAAAAACACGTTTTATTGCTGTAGGTACAGTCATCACACGGGATTGTTATGCCAAATACATTCAGGATTCTTGCTAAATTGGAAATTCTATAGCGTAAGTATTGAACAACCAATTTAGCTAGAACCCTGAATGGCGCAACAATCGCGGAGCGTGTACTTCATGCCCCCAGAGACTGGCTTCATCAAAACGAGTCATACGTATAAGCCCAATCTTGAGGGGTCCACTAGTAGCCACTGAAAAGTTCCAATAACCGTCACCTGGCACCATCACCAGATCGATGGTATCAAATTACTGTATTATCGTGTGCATTGTACCATAGAGAAAAAAATACATAGATGCTAATGCTCAACAATATAAAGCCCCCTCCACACTCGTGCGCGAATCGCGGCGCGAAGCCGCGAACGCGAGTGTGGTGTCGATTTTCGCAGACAGCGAAATCGACTCCACACTCGCGTTCGCGGCTTCGCCCGCGATTCACGCGCATAGTCTGGAGGGGGCTTGAGACTTTCCAGTCGGTGCTACATCTATATATTGCCAATTAGCAGTACTGATACTCGTAATTCCGCTACTCGTTGCTAGATGTCGACTATGAAAATACCAAAATGATATAATGATATGATGGTCTTTTTGGTACCAAAACTGATGTATTAGTGAACACTCTTGTCTTACTATATTTCTCTATGATTATATCTATATGGATACTTGGAAAGGGCAAATAATGCGGCTAAATTTTATTGCACTCTGAACACGCTGACTTTACAAACACTTGGTAGTAAGAATGACGTGGCACTTGCCATGAAAACTGAGCGCGTAGTCCGACTCTACATTGTTTTTACAAGAAAAGTTATTTAACTATATGTATAGGTCAGCCATTCTCTAAGTGTGTTCCACGAAACCCTAGGGTTCCGCGACACCCCTGCAGGGGTTCCGCAAGAATTTAGAACACTATGCTTTAGTCGCCTCGAATTTTTTTATGTAGGGTTAGGTTAAATTTTATGTACAATGTAGGGTTCCATCAAGTATTTCGCTTTCCAAAAGGGTTCCGTCAAAAAAAAAGATTGAGAACCGCTGGTATAGGTACTTAAGTGTGTAATGAAAAGCAAGTAAAAAATCCTTGCAAACAATTTCAACATAGCTTTTAGTATAATAATACTATCCAACTAATATTGACATCATTTAAAAAACTAGTCTAATTACCTGTCTTTAATTAGTCTATTTCTGATTTTTTTCTTTAGCCTATCCTATTAGTGTGTCCCACTGCTGGGCAAAGGCCTCCCCTCTTTCCCGCCACTTGTCTCTGTCTAATACCAGGCGTGGCTCACTCCGCGATTTCGTCGCTTTGCTACAGGTAGCTAAAAGTACATCCGTTCCGCCCCAATTTTGGGGAAAGCCATAAGTCGCGCGTGGCGTTGTCGCCACCTAGCGGCCATATCTGTGCTGATCGTAACAGACGCGTTTTGTTAGAGAGTGAGTCTTCTGTACCTAGTACTATTATTTATTCTGTGCTAATACACACTCCCGCCACTCCACTATTTCTGTTTATGTTACAAAAAATCCGATGTATGAAAAGGTGCGGTACCAAAGTTCATTGAACTTTGGACCTTTGGTCAGACAGTATAATGTAACTTGGACTTGGCATTCATTCGCGGCAAGTTATTTAAGGCTGTTAGGTTCAAATTATCATAAAGTTCACATAACTCGTTTAACATGCCATAATGTAGTATAAGCAATCGACTTTAACGTTTTATAGAATTAACTATACTTTACGTATTGTACCAAAACCAAATAAAGGCAAAAACTGAGCAATGTTGATTTAATTTTTTTATGTACGTCCATGTTGGATAATATATCGTTAATGTATGTTTTTTTTTTTAATAGCCTATATTGTGTCCCACTGCTGGGCAAAGGCCTCCCCTGTCTTTCGCCACTCGTCACGGCTTTGTGCATGCTCCCGCCAGTCGCCACAAAATGAGTCCAGGTCGTTTCGCCATCTCATTTTTGGTCTGCCTCTGCCTCGGGTGATCTGTGGTGCCCATTCTGTCGCCAATGTTTGTTTAAGTTTGAAATAAAATCCTTAGGTCTTTATTTTTTACAAGTTTTTTGAAGTTTCTAAACTTCCTTTAACTGAGGCGTTTGGTACTGGCTTGGCCGGATTAAGCTGATTCGTTACTGTTATTATTCCCCAAAACTCTGCTTCACAATCTATCATCAAATCTCTGCAAAAAACGTCTACTATAGTACCTAAATAAGCGCGAAGTTTCTTTACGGACCGCAAGGTAGTGAGGAGATGAGTCTACCACTTAATACTCATAAAATACAATGCTCATTGCCATTGTAAAGTTTTTGTGATCATTCTGTAGTTGACGGTACATTCGCCATCAGATATATCAAAGCGGCCAAGGCGCTCACAAATATCTGAACCTACCTCTATTCTCAAGGCGATAGAGTGCGCGTTCAGATATTGTGAACACCATGGCCGCTCCGATATATCTGATGGCGACTATACAAGAGCCTCGGGCAAAACCCACGCATGCCGATGGTATTTCGGCGTGTGATTTAATCGTTTTTGCACCTTCGAACTTTGACAAGCTTCATCCGGGTGTTGGATTCGGATGAATTGGCTGTTTACGAATTGATTTATTGGTATTGAATCATCGTCCCCGTTTTAGTTAAGTAATAGGTACTATACTACTTAGTACTTACATTAATATACCATATGCCTATAGTTCACAATTTGACATAGCATTTAAGTGACTAGGTAGGGGAGGTAAGGGACCACAGATATTCAAGTCTGTGTAAGGGACCATTGCAGTCCAGGGGCAGGGCCAGGGGCGGGCAGTCGGTCTGGAGGGACCCCTACTTTAAATAAAAATGGTAATTTTCTTGAAAAGGCCCATTTTTATTTTTGTCCATTTTTTTACTCTCTAAAAAATCTAAGATTATGTTTGGATATATTTACGTTTTATAGTATAGTATCTACTACTTATGCTAATTGAATTAAAAAAGCCCAGACAATGTTACAACGACACCATCAAGTAGTTAAAACCTAATTAATCCATAGAGCGGAATCGACACACAATTCAAAAGAAGCCTCGATTAAAAAAACCGCACTCAAATCGGCTCATCCGTTTGAGAGCTAAAAGGCGGCTTTCCATCACAGAAACCCTTCACCCAAACATCACAGAAGGGTTTCTGTGATGGAAAGCCGCCTTTATGCTTAATGAGTATAAAGACATTTACTATCAGAAAATCCAACAAAAATTGTGACAGGGAGGTCCTTATTGCACATAAAACATATGGACCCTGGTCCTTATTGCACATAGAAAGCCACAAAGTACCTAGATACGGTGCCACAGACGGACACAAAGTTATGTTGTCAAATTTTACCTTTCTTATTTTTTATTTGATTTAATATAGGTACTTACATTTATCTGTTCCAGGTACCAAAATGACAACACATGAGCTTTGCGTCAGCAGGTTCTTCCAAGAAGACTCCACATTACCAGCGAAGAATCCCAATAGGACACTATCAACAAATCTAGACTCTTCCCAAGAATCTCAAAACTCTAGCCAGTGCTCCCTCGACGACGCGGACCTACTCACGCTCTCCCAGCTCACTATACAAGAACAAGAACCAATCAAAATAGACCCCTTCTATAACATAACACCGAGGGAAATGCCGCTATCGCCCCACTACGTCTTCGAAGAAGAATTTTCCTCAAACCCCTGGGCGATGTTAATAGCAACAATCTTCCTAACGAAGACGTCAGGCAAAACCGCTAGGCCACACATGCAAAAATTCTTCGAGGAATATCCCACCCCGTATCACGTTTTAAACGACGCCCCTACGTCGCTGGAACGTTTTTTTTGATACTTTAGGATTAAGGAAACGAGGCCATATGATTTGGAAGTTGACTTATCAGTTCGTTTCGTCAAAATGGCGGCGAGCTAGTGATCTCTATGGCATAGGGAAGTACGGGGAGGATGCGTATAGGATATTTTGCTTGGGACACACAGATTTAGACCCTGGGGATAGGTATTTAAAGCTGTATTTAGATTGGCTGCGTAGAACGGAATTTTTGAAGGATAACGGAGTGGCCGACTGTGAGTATGTTATCGAGGACCCGGCGTTGAAATATTATAGCATTACGTTAAGGAGTGTTGACTAAAAGTAAAAACTGTAAATTATGTGAATAATGTTCCATTAACCAGTAATTTGCTTCCATTAGCTATTTACTAGCCTTGTCAAAAAGATTATAACGAGCATAAACTCAAAGAGGTTGTGTTGATTTAAGTACCTATAACAGAGCTTTCGTTCACTTTTGGTCTTCATTTTGATGTAGTGTAAGTATTATAGTTGTTGTAGGCAGACAAAAAGAATATGGCAGTAAAAACGTGTAGACCGTACGGAAAAAGAAGAGTCGTAGAATTTATGGGTATTCCACGAGTACACGACTCTTCCCTTTCTGCACGAAGGGAGGCGGCATTCGCACTATTTCCCCTCTGCCGAGGTACAAGATTAGCGCGTCAATCTAATCTAGCGCGGGTAATAAAACTAGTTGCACTTGGATTTTTCACTAGACCGAGTCCAGACGCGCGCGTGAACACTGCTGCACAAAAATGCCTGTTTGCTCGGTTTTTTGTTATAAAAAGAGGTCGGGGACGTCAAATTTACAAAAAGAAAGTGTTACATTTCACATGTAATATTTTTTTTTACATATACGTTTAATTACATTTAAATACAATTATTATATTTTAGTCTCAAGTAATTGTTGGATTTATCGATTTTGCTCGCTCAGTACAAATTGCGGATCGGTCGAGCGACAAATCCGACTTCTCATCTCTCAGAATACAATGACATACTTCAACGGAAATGTGTTAGTGTGCGTGTTGTGACACTAGTCACTCGTCCGTACACAAAAAGAGATCGAGGTTTGCAAGATTTGTCTTTGACGTGTGTCATTTTGTATGTATTTGTGTCGTCATTACAGAGGGCCTACCGCGAACCACGTTCGACGTGTTGCCTCCCTGTCACACTTACGTATGAATTTACAAGTGCCATAGAGAGGCAACACGTCGAACGTGGTTCGCGGTAGGGCCTCTGATTGGATTTTGTATGTAAGTGTGTGAGAAGTGCCACTATGTGCACCTTCCCCCCGCGAAAAATGGCAGAAAGATTTGTACGGTGAGATATCGCTTGGGCCCCTCCCTTCCGACGTGTCGGAAGCCGGTGTTGCTCGAAGTTCTGCACAGACTAAGTACCGAAATCATTTTTGACAGACGCGTTATAGGAGTAAGTTTACCAGACAAATTACGATTATAATGTTTACAGATTTTATACCTATTTATTCTTTTACCGCACCTTATCATGTTTTTATAGCTTTATTATTTAAAATAAAGGTTTACAACTTTACATGCTTATATAGAAAAGTTCTATCTGATAAGGGGGTCATACATTAATTACATCATATGTTTAGGGGAGGGGGGGTCACGAAAATGTGACATGAAGTGACAGGAGGGAGGGGAAGTCACAAACATTGCTTCTTTCCTAATCAGTTTTGGGTTATAAAATTAGGTACTAATATTTATTTTTGCCAAAAATATTTTGATAAATTAATCAATTTGTCGATTTCGTTGAAAAAATGTGACGTCACACCAGGGGGGTTTGCCAAATATAACCAAGTGTGACAATGAAAAAATCCAGCAGGGAGCGGTCAGAAAACCTAGAAATTCGTGTGATGTATATAATTAATGGATGGCCCCTAAGAATCATGATTGATTTTGAAATGTAGAGCTAGAGCCTGACTGGAAGCTATGCTATCACGAAATAAATTCAGATACTTATTATTAAACTTTATAAATGTAGGTACTTGTTATTGATTTCAATAAACTATTAAATATTTATAATGTTTCATTTTATAGTAGGTACTTATTATTCACATCGCTTGGGTACGGTGACATATCATACCTACATATTTTGAGTTTTAATTTTATAGACCCTTATCCCCCATGTCATTAAAAACAAGCCAAACAATGTTCCCTCTTTAGTGCTTACGTAATACTAGAATGGCCCCTAATTTTCTGATTTTAATGTTTTTACAAAATCATAGGCTCGTGAAGTTGGGATGAGCTCTAAAGATTTCAATTAAAAACGTCCTACGTGTCACGTTATGTTGGTCATAATCGTCTGATTTTTCATTATTGCCAAATGATTCCATTTTTCATTTTTCACTTAAAGCAAATAGTAACTGGAGACGCCTTGGCTGTCATTTTCTGGCACAAAACAGTCTGGCAGAAGGGCACGTCAAATGTATGGCTAATTATACATGATTTGTACGTAACGTACAAATAGCCATGTCAGATAAACGTCAATCCATACAAAAGTTTGCACAATTGTGCAAAGTTTACGGGAGGGGTAAGCTCTTAAAGGCGACTCCGGTTATTAAATGCAATGCTTAAAAAAGTTTCAGGAACTAAAAATCGAAGCAAGTATAAAAATATCAAGTGTACCTACATAATAACATATTACTTTATTACTCAATCAATAAAGCCATAACAGACTACCGCACCGCACCGCGACCTCGCTGCGGTAGAGTTAGACCAGCGACAGAAGTCAGCAGCGATATTGATAGCCCACGCAGCAGCAGTGTAGGTTTATTATATTACGAGGGGTGATTGGAAAGTTCACGGCCTAAGTATGAAATCAAATCCACAGATTTTATTTAATATTTTTATTTCTCTACGTAGTCCCCGTCGAGCTCTTTGCACTTGTTGCATCTGGATTCCAAAGCCATTATACCACTTTTGAAGAAACTTTCCTCCAGGCCTTCAAAATAGGTGTCCACTTCTGCTTGGACCTCGTCGTGGGTAAAAAATTTCTTACTGCCCATGTGTTTTTTTTAAATTTGGAAATAGATGGAAGTCCGATGGTGCCAAATCAGGCGATTAGGGCGGGTGGGGCAATAATTCAAACCCACAGTTGTGAATTTCTACTATCGATTTTATTGACGTGTGCACACGTGCATTGTCCTGGTGAAAGAGAACTTTTTTTGTCAACAATCCAGGTCTTTTTACTTTCAGATCTTCTCGTAATCGGCGTAAAAGGTCGCAATAGTAGTCAGAGTTTATAGTGGTACCTTTCTGGAGATAGTCAACCATTATTACTCCCTTTGCGTCCCAGAAAACTGATGCCATGACTTTATTCGCCGACAAAATGGCCTTTGCCTTTTTGGGTGGCGGAGATCCAGCACGAACCCACTGCTTTGATTGCTGTTTAGTCTCGGGCGTGTAGTGATGGACCCATGTCTCATCCATAGTAACATATCTGTCCAAAAAGTCTTGAGGGTCCGCTTCAAACAAGTTGAGACAGTCGCGTGAAATTGTTAGACTAGTGATTTTTTGTTCCACTGAAAGGAGCTTCGGAACCCATCTCGCCGACACCTTTGAAAAACCTAATTCGTTGACTATAATGTTTTGGGTTCTTTCATAGGAGATGCCTACTATGTCAGCTATTTCCCTTACTTTTAATCGTCGGTCTTGCATTATCATCTCGCATATAATTGCCACATTATGTGGATTGGTCGCAGTGGTTGGTCTCCCGGGGCGAGGGTCATCTGCGATATTGACTCGTCCCCGCTTGAATTCAGCTGCCCACTTTTTTACTGTCGTATATGATGGACAGGATTGCCCCAATGTACACTGCATATCTTTAAAAATTTGTTTTGGAGTCAATCCTTTTTTATGAAGATATTTAATTACAGCACGTTGCTCCAAATTGTCCATTATGAAAAATCTGTTGACTCTTATTTTTAAATCAGACGTATAATTTATTTTTACAATATCTTACAATTGAAGTTTCGCGGGATGACAACTGAATAATGACAGTTCAAAATGGCGGCAGAAAAAAATTAAAAAGTTTTTTTTTAATGGTCAGGCCGCGAACTTTTCAATCAGCCCTCGTATATTTATTATTTATACGCCATAATTTAATGGAAGTTTGGCGTTTAAAATAATACTTGCATTATTTTAAACGCCAAACTTCACTGCTGGCTTTTCTTGGTCTAACAACTCTACCGCAGCGAGGTCGCGGTGCGGTGCGATAGTCTGTTATGGTTTTATTCTTATGGCAAATTCGTTTGTATTGGTAATGCATTTTAATTTGCATGCAGTGTTTACCTCAATTCTATTGTACACTAAGATCTTAGTTATTAAGCATTTTTTTTGTTAAAATAATAAAAACCAATTTAAATTGTTGATTTCACTGAAAAAAAGGGGGGGAGGGGGGAGGGGGGAGGGGTTAGCCAAATATGACCAGGTGGGACAAGGAGGGGGAGGGGTAAAAAATCTTCAAATTCATGTGATGTAATTAATGGATGACCCCACTTATGTATTAGCCTACTCCATTCACGATCTTAATTCGAAATCGAAATGTTGATAAGTAAGGTTTACTCGGGTAATTCCGAATGTCGAAAACTGTCGGATAATTCCGAAATGAGACTTTTATTATGATGGAATGAAGGGTGATTTTCATCTGAATTTCGGAATTATCCGACATTCGGTATTACCCGAATACACCTTACCTATTTCATGAATAATTAAAATTCATGTTTGGTGCTCAATGACATATTTCCTTGGTCATACACAATTTTATCTGAAACATTTATAAATCAAAAAGACATTCAATTCACATTCAGATCATGACATCCTTTTGAAAACCATAAGCAAAAATCAGAATCTACAAAAATATTAGGTAAGTTTATTCAGATTCTTATTAACGCAATGCACATATTATTATGATCAAATATTGGACAGGTTGAATATCACCCCCAGTATATTTTACAGAGTTTTATAAAAATAGAGGATGCTACGATTCTGACATAAGTACATATGTACAAGTAATTTATACTAAAATAGGGCAAGATTTCATTATTACATTAAAAACGTGGAAATTTTCCTATGGAAATATATGAATATTTTTAGTTTTGTATCCATCCCAGCATTGGATGTTGGTGCCTAGTTAATTTAATTTACTAGGTACGTTATGTCGATGTCACATGTAAAAAAATAAGTATTTACGACGTTAACGGTAATTGATTATTATTTTTAACTATAATGTTCATATCACGAGGTAAAATAACGATAATGTTCTGCTTATAAATATTCGATAAATCGTAAATAAGATCGACAAACGTCATTGTCTTCGCGATGTTTCAAATGCTCCCGCCGTATTCTTATCCATAAATAAACCAATAGAACGCCACATGTAGTACCAACCTATAGAAAAATGCCGGAGTGATTACTCGCCGCGATGTTGGCAGTAGTGTCGACTGTGGCAAATGGTGGATTGCGTTGCTTTTTCTCGTGCTCTGTGTAAAATATTTACGTAAAATAGTGTTAAATTCGCGGTGCAGTGTTTCTGACTAATAGAAACATGTCGGAAACACTGCCGAACAGTAAAAAACAAGTTTCGAGGCAACTGGTGAGTGTTTATTGTTAAATTTTTACGTATTTAGTCCCGGGTGACGCCATGGTGGCTTTATCTGGGATCACGTAAACACGAAATGGTGCATCGCTGCATCGTGTATCGATTAATGAAAGTTACAGGAATGTGTTAGAAATAGGGTCTGGGATTATCCTATCAATGATAATGTTAATTATCATGGGTCATCGGACTCAGTTTTTTTGCGATCACGCCGCGACCGAGTTTAAAACGCGGCGGCCGTATGCATTCGCGCATGCGAGAAGGCGTCAAAATCTATAATAGTTCCGTAGGCCGCAGCATTGCGAAGTAGCGGCGTTTATGTAGACAAGGTGCGTGCACCGGCTTCGACGTCGTCTGAGCATCTGGTAGGGCCTGACGAAGGCGTTTCCTGCGGGTTGGCGGAGAGGGCAGCCGGCCAGGGGCGTGCGCTCTGTAGCTGCGAGCGAGCCGAACTCCGACCACACTGCACGATTACTCGTCGCTCGGCGACTCGGCTGCGAGATCGCTCCATTCGCAATACTTTATTGCTACTGCTTGATAAACAATATACTCGTAAAACGTATGCCTACGATTTCAAACAAATAATGTTGTAATGATTAGCGTTTCATTTATATTTAGACTTATTCGACTCAGTCTCGTGTCACTACACTGGGTTCTTTGTTACGTCCGCGAAGGTAAACAGCCCTCGCTTCAAAGTTTTATTGTTATGCTAGTATAATTACGTGCCTACTTAGGCACAGTTCTCTCTTGGTCGTAAGATTTCATTGGCCTTGAGGTGCGTTAAAAAATGTAACCGACTTATCTGCTACTACTTAATACTTTATAAAATTTTCAGTGATCAGCTTAAGTAGCTGACTAGCTGTAAATACCTAGGTAACAGACGCAAAAACACGACATCTTCATTCACTTAAAAGTGTTAAAAGTGAAAGTCTGTCTGGTCAGAAAGTAATAGTAATTGTTGTCTAGGTAGCTGTAACTTACAGAGCCTGTTTCAGTTTCAGTGGACTCTAATTGCCATTTTCTGTTAGAAGCAATCAATTTTATACTCCACTCATAGATTAGATAACACAAAATTCATGTTTGAGCTAGATTGTAAGTCAATTTAAGTAACAGTTTATCTCTCATGAAATAGCCATCAATTCTAAGGCATATTTTTATAACTCTACATAGTCTCTTGAATACATTAAAATATATATAAATATAAAGTGTACCTAGTTTGCTGCTTATATCATTCTACCTGAGATGTAAGTCTTCTGTGAACAAATAAGTATGGAAGTCTACCAATGTATTAGTTCAGATGTATAACCTTGTCATCACTCAAATCTTGACACCAGGCAGCCTAGAGTTGTATATCTCTACATTTATATTTCAACTAGGTACATGAACATGATGATTATTTAAAACTTAAAATATGTCCTTCAATTTAATCTAGGTTTGTAATTGGTACACAAATAGGGTAGCTGTCCTATGTCCAGACAAAGCAATTAGCTGTAATTTCTTTTATATCATATTTAATCATGATCTGACATGAACTAAACACATGTGTTGCAAAAATTATGTTGCAACAAAATGTTTTGCAAAAGAGTATTTTGTTTCTTAAGATGTTTGGTGCATCTGACATTCTCAAATACATATTGTATAATGAAATACATTTTTTAAAGGCTCTATGTATCATTACATACTTTATATAAAAATGTTTATAATTTTAACAGCGCGAACGCAAACAGCGCAAGCTCTACTCCGATGAATGGGCCCTCGGAGATGATGATGTGGAAGGTGGCCGAGGGTTCTCCCTCGCAGACAAGCTGGAGAGCCCCCGCTTCGAGCACCCAGGCTCCATACATGAGATGTTTGGCACGGAGCTCACGGTGGCATATCTGCAGAAAAATGGATTCACAACTCCGCTGCTGTTTAAGGAGAAGACTGGACTGGGACTGAGGTATGTTTATATTTTTATAGTCCTGTATGCTTCTAAATAATCCATTTATGAAATGTATATGATATGTCATTGAAATTACATACCTAATTGTAGTAGTTTTTATTTTTTTGCATAAATTGCCTAAGGTTAGGTGGGGTGAGAGAAAATATGGGGCACGAGAAACACTTGTAGAGAAAATAATTAATTATTAAATAAACATTAAAAACTAAATTAAATGATAATACGTAAAATAAAACGAATGCATAAATAAAATTAACTTATCCTCACACGGTTTCTCTTGCTCCAAGCAAATAAATTTAGGTATCTCTTACCTTACCCCACCTGACCTTATAGAATTTTTTAGAAATCCATGTTCTAAAAATTAGAAGTAAATTTTGGCATAAAATGATTCGGCAGCTTTGGGACAGCATAAACATCTGCTCATCTGGTCCTTTATAGCTCTATCTAGAGAGAGAGAAAGTAAGACAGAAGCAAAGTCTGCTCTACTTTGCTGTCTTCTATTATCTACATATTTTGTCTAAATCGGCTTCAAACCTTGTATTTTTTTTACGACGGTTTACAATACGAAATGAATCTAGTTTCGATAGGTACTCTCGATTAGCCTCGATGGCATGTTGATGGCCAATGAAGTGTTAAGCATCGACATTTATTTTGCGGAAAACTAACATATTGGTATTTTCTCGCCAATCTAAAGTAAGAATAAAAATAATAAGAGTGCAATTTTTTTTTACATAGTTTAACACCTGTAATTAGTCTATAAAGTTAATTGATTCCATTGTGTTACGACAGTTAAGCCATTTCTATTTAAGTTAGATGCATGAAAGTGTGTTAGCGTATGCTATAGACTTATATGTGTACGAATTAAGTACAATAAATATAATACTATTTACATAATATGTAGTTAATTTTCGTAACACGAATCAATTAAGTTAAGAGTAATCATAGCTTCTTAACTGCGCTTAATTATGTAGGTTTTTTTTGGCAATTCACTCATGATGTACTCACATCAAGTTCTGTGTTTGTTTGCCGCATTATTGCTACCAAAAGCTTCGAGTTAAACAGTAATTTATGAATTTATCAAAAAAAATTAAGAATAGTGCGAAGATAGGTTTATGTTGACGTAAACGAAATATCTCACGTGTAGCTTTTCAGCAAAATCATGGTGTAATAATGACGTCACATGCGGCAATATGTAGGTTACGTTAAGTCACGTCATGTCATATTATATTTTTGCTTGGGGCCGAATATGTAAACTACAATAAAATAGGTGACTTATTTCAATCATATGGTACCGTAATTTAATGCATAATGCTTACGCTAGGCTACAATTCTGCCCTGCTAAGCCAAGTGGCGCTATCTCAAAAGAAAATCCATTGCTAATTTATACTTTAGCTTCTATAACTGAGAATTCCATTTTCAAAATCATTTGTTTTTGAGATAGCGCTTTTCGGCTTAGCAGGGCAGAATTTTGGTTTGAAATTTTTTAATAGATATTTTACAATTTTTAATTATTGGTTTTAGTTTTAACTCTAGATCTATTATTAACTAATCCTGACTAAAATTAAAATATATTATAATCACTCTTTACGTAAGCTATGACAATTAAAAAAGGCAACATTAATAGCTTATTAAAGAAAATATGTACATGTCTAGATAAAAGTAAAACCTTAATTAACCCTTGGTATGTATGTAAACACTTTATTTTACAAAAGAGAGGTTAAATTACAATGGAACAAAAAATATATATAATGTACAAAGGCGAACTTATCCCTATAAGGGTTACCCTACCTTACCCTTGGTCAAGTTCCTTCAAACCCTTATTGCACTGAATTCAAAATATTATCAGTAAAAGCCAGCTTTTTACTTCATAATTCCGGAAGCGAGCCAATGCCAGACTGTAGACACTTCCGACCAAGTTTACAAACAGCTCTACGCTAACGCCGTACAATATTGACATCGGCTTTACAGCATTCAATACAAAATATGTGACGTCCCACGGGTAAAGGTACCTTATGGCGGTTGGCGCTTGCGCTATTATTTAACGCCGCTCCAATATTATTGCGGCGCTATGCGACGTAAGCGCCGGCCGCCATAAGGTACCTTTTCCGTGGAACGTCACATATGATTAAAATGTTTTAGTGCTGATGACTTTGGACATCGATAAAAATATTATAACACTTTAAACTCGCGTTTTTTACACATATTTAATTACACAAACGGGACTACCGCTGCTGCAACTCAGCTGAAACGTCGGAATTAAAGGTAAAAACAATGAAATTATATTGCGGTAGACCCGTTTGTGTAAGTACCTAAATATGGATACAAATATTAATTATACTTGGTCAAGCAGATCCTGTCAGTAGAAAAAGGCGGCAAATTTGAAAAATGTAGGCGCGAAGGGATATCGTCTTATAGAAAATTAGAATTTCGCGCATTTTTCTACTGACAATATTTGCTTGACCATCTATAGGAGATGTATTTATTTTATGTTATTTTTAAGGCAAACATCATATGTATAGTCATCGCCATAACTCAATAGGGGTCATCCATTAATTACGTCACACGAATTTCTAGGTTTTTTGACCCCTCCCCCCCCCTTGTCACACTTGGTCACATTTGGCAAACCCCTCCCTCCTAGTGTGACGTCACATTTTTTCTACGAAATCGCCAAATCGAATTAAGTAAGCACCTAAGTATTATAAATATTTTATCAAAATATTTTTGACGATATAAATATTAGTAATTTTATAACCCAAAACTGCTTAGGAAAGAAAATTAAACGAATGAAAACGATCGTTTTAAAAACTTGTTATTTAAATGTACAGCGGATAAAATAATTTAAATAAATTTTTGGTTGCTGATGACGTTAAAGTGACGTCACAAAGTTTGTGTCTCGCCCCTCCCCCATGTCACAATATGTCACATTTTCTTGACCCCCTCCCTCCCCCTAAACGTGTGATGTAATTAATGGATGACCCATATTACTGGGTTCTATGTTTCACTTTTATCGAACTAAAATTTGAACATTGTCATATAATATAACTCATATTAAGTCGAATTTCAACTTTCTTGAAAATGTTACACAGAACTTTGTAATATTGAACCAGCGATATTGTGGCAAACTATTAAATTATAAAATATAGGTAAATTTGAAAGGCCTATCTGCAAAAACTCGTAACAAACATAACATTTTAATAGGCAAGGAAGCGTGTTCTCATTTATGGTGAGTGACTAATTTAACTAATAACTACGTTTGTTCAAAGCTAATCGTTCATTATCAAAGTAGGTAAAGTCGTCGTGAAAAGTAACTCGTTATTACTTAGTAACTAACAGACGTGTAACTAGAAACAGTACGGGAAGTAATAGGTGCGAAGTAGAATTTTTTTAAAGATTTTTACAGGTGTCCTTCGGCATTGAGGACAGAGGTTTTTCTTTGCGTCCATAAAAGGCCGCCTATTATAATTAGGGCAGTGGTTCTTAACCTTTTCAGTCCGGTCACCCCTATGACTAACTAGGGACCCTGATTTTACCCCTCCTCCCAATGGTAATAAAAAATAAAACGTGTACGTTTGTTGTATTGTTATATTAGGCTAGCTTATTACCCCCGTAAAATACCAGTTTTACCCCCACGGGGGTAATTACCCCTAGGTTAAGAACCACTGAATTAGGGTATTTGACTGTATTTAAAAGAAATTATTTTACACCATTCAAGAAAAAAAGCACCAGAAGATTAATAGAGAAACGTAGACAGCAGTTTTGTTTAGACACAATTTCTATTTTAAATACCATGTAAAACTATAAAAGTAGGTAATTAGATCGTGACGTCACAAGCTAGTGTTTCATATACATAAATTCCATAGTAGCAAAATCGTTTTGACAATGCGAAAAAAGAAACTTATTTGACTATTATAGTCAAATACCCTATTGTCATTTCATTAGTCAAGACGCCAATCGCAGCAATGTTGCCGGATCACACCTGTAAAATCACATTTACTTTTGTAAAATGAGATCCTAATATTCCTATAATTATAGATTTTTTTATTTACCTAAAGTAAATGTCAATCCTAAATTAAATAAACAAATTCTTTATTCAATCTGGTCCGCTCCCGCTACATTTGTGTAGGATGAACGAAAAACTATAATTTATGCAAGCGCCTGCTTAAATAAATCCATAATGTATACGATGGCAACAATTGCCTTATCAATATCACTATCCGCAATATCATTATCCTTTCTTTAATCTAGCTTAGTCCTCACCCTGCTTAGAATATAATATAACCAAGCGTGGTAATCTTTTATTTGCTACTTTTTGGGAGCGCGGTGAATCAGTGATATTACATCAAGTCAATCAACGTTACAGTCAGTCAACGATATTAGGTCAAGTAATTGGTATACTGTAACCGTTCTTGAGGTATAATAATAATAAATAAGTAAGTGACGCGCAAACTTGACAACCTCTCATAACTCGGTCCCGTTTATCTGCAAATCGAGTTTTTCGAATCCTATCGCCGATTATCGATTTTAGTTTTTTTCTGTACGAATAAAATACCTATTTTTACGTTATCGATTATCGGTTGAAAGGTTATTTAATTGTTCCTACATAGATTCGTTCGCTAGTCGATCGTATTTGCGTAGCCACCCATTAGGTACTAAAAACAGCATGATGCGCAACATACAGCTTTCATGCTTAGGTTTTTAGACAGAGATCCCTGTAGGCAACTTCTACGAAATACGTGCCTACCTATCATTTATTATCAGAGGGCCTACCGCCAACATCAAAAATCGTTTCCAGTCTCTATCGCTATTGCATATTTGGGCGATTGAGAGGCAGATAACGTTTTTCGATGCTCGCGGTAGGCCCTCTGCTCTAATATTGCGGCTAAACAAACTGGTGCTAAACATGTGACCTAAAATTACGGTTATGTAAAATCATACAATACTCTTGCTTTTAGACGATGTCGCCCGATGGTGGGTTGGGTAACGGCCGCCAATGCATTTCTATGCAGTCGGTGTCTCGCCTTCAGTCGCCTGTCAACAAAACTTATACTTTTAGAAAATTGTGTCGAAATAGGTATTTGCCAGCCTTTTACAAATTGTGGACAATTTTGACCCACGTAAATCTTAAGTACAAAAAAGTTAAAGTTAAGTTTTGAAAGAGGGAAATTTTTAGCGACACAAATTTGTACTTTGTAATGTGAGGTCTATAATATTTCGTTACTTCATTTTTCAGATATAAAATATAGACCATGTAATTTCCCTATTGGTAGCTTCGCAAGTTCGCACATAGTTAAGGGTAACTATTTTGATTAAAATTCAACGGTGATACGCTTGACTGTACTGTGCCATTCATGTTAAATATTACCAGAACCAGGCGTGGCTCACTCCGCGATTACGTCGCTTTGCTACAGGTAGCTAAAAGTACATCCGTTCGACCCCAATTGTGGGGTTTGCAATTAGCCGCGCGTGGCGCTGTCGCCACCTAGCGGCCATATCTGTGCTGATCGTGACAGACGCGTTTTGTTAGAGAGTGAGTCTTCTGTACCTAGTACTATTATTTATTCTGTGCCAGAACTGCGCTAACATAGCGCGTCTTACGCTAAGTTTTATGCTTTCAAGTAATGCAAACCTATGCTGTACGTGTACGTTTATGTACGCAGACGATGATGCATGGGACGTGAGTTAGAATAAAATATCAACTCACAAACTTCATAAAATTCGAACTTTCAACCAAATAGAAAAGTAATTTTTTGAGGACTGGTCCTTTTCGCTAAGCTACATCTCATTTGTCCCAAATTGGCAAGAACTGGAACCGCACAAAATTCCAAGGATATAAGAATTATCTTTAGCACACTTTCAAAATCAAGTAGGTAGATACTGTGAGAGATGTAGACAGTTACTCTGGCAGTCGTGCTAGTCCTGACGGTCACGTTTTCGCGGTGCTTCCCCACTGTTCCCATATCATATATGACTTTATGCACTGTTGCACGACACGCTAACTCTAGAATTACACCTTTAAACTCCATTTTACAGCTGCTAGTGCATACATAGATATCGATCCTATCAGTGCCGACGAGCGTGAGAGAAAAATCGGCTTATTTTACGGTCGCTTGTGCAACCGCAAAACGACACGTGGAATGGCCGACTATTCTCTGCTTATCTACTAGGCGCTGAGACCAGGCTAATGGCTCAGCGATACGGCCTTATATGCTTATACATAGTGATGACCCGCTCGCACACCGCAACGGAGTGCGGGTTCCGCATTAAGTGTGATAACCGCCTAACAGTGGATTTGAGATTAAGACGAAACAGGAACTGAGTTTTAAATATTTTAGGTAAATATACCCGTCTCGCTAACGGAAGCGGCTCCTAAAACTAGTGCGATAAGGACAAGGCGAAAAATCCTGCGTAAAATCTCAAACATATCGAGGTTTCGTACTCGACTGTTTCCTCCTCCAAAACTTAACCAATCGTAACCAAATTTGGAAATCTAAATGATTATGAAATTATCTGTGTCGGACCGTTTTGCTTTTTTGGCTAATTGATATCAGTTTTGAATACTACGCCTCTTCTTGCGGCATAGGCAATGTGGCCATTTTTGAAGAGCTCCTAGCGCCTTAAAAAACAAAAATATCAAAAAAGCAAAACGGTCCGACACAGATATTGACAGTATTAATCTGTGTTGAAAAAATCATTGCTCTAGCATTAAAACCCACGGAGGAAACAGTCGAGTACGTTTGTATAGAGAAATGACCACTCCTTTTGGCTATTAATAAAACTTAGGTATGCGTAAAGAGCACATCTTATGTTTGGTTTTTCTTGCGGCGTTAGAGGTCTGCTCGGCTATTGGCATAACATCCCTTGATAGAGTACCGCGACCCTATCGCCCGTGTTCGCGATTTCAGCATAATACTTTACTTTGACAATATTCCTCTATTTCAAATTCTCTTCGTCTGTAGTAACCAATTTCACCATTTAGACTGCCGTGCCGTTGTAACCACCGTAACGTAGCACCGTAAAACAGTTGACGTACACAACACGCAGCCAGCTTCAGTTACGTTTCCCATTTAATGTAATGGCTGTAGCAGCAGGATTTACGTGCGTGGCCTTATAAATAAATGTTCATTAGAATTTCCGTGAGGGCTTTAAAAAATAGCTTTGTTTATGATTCATTATATATAATTAGTTGGGGCTTGCGAATGAATATTTAACACCAAACGTCTGGTTATGAACGTTTATTTGTGGTGATTGCAATTTTTACATATGTATTTTTTTATTTTGACTCTGATGTGTATTAATGTAAAATAAAAAGCAATAAAAACAACCAGTTAATTCATCTTATCTAAACATATACAGTCAACGGTAAAAATATGGGTGTACAAATCATTTCAAAAATATGTCCCATAACTCTTATGTCAGTGAATTAAGAACTATGGGAGATATTTTTGAGTAAGTTGTCTACACCCATATTTTTACCGTTGACTGTACAATACATGCGTTTACCGTTAGTTTGTGATTAGCAGATATTTTTTTATTATTTTGTATACTTACATTTATTTTTTTTACTTTGTCACAATAATCGTAAAATCTATTCTTATTGCATCAAGCATATGATTGGACTTTATTTTGTTTCTTCAAAACTTAATAAAACCAACTGGCAATCTCAAATGAGCTTTAAAATTCTTGTATAGGTACTTGATTAAAACAAGATAAAAATCTCAAACAACTTATTATGGCGAATCGGTAAATGTATCAGTCAGTTAATATAGTTATAGTAAATATATTAAATATACCGGATATTAATTAACATTATATTTACACCACAGTGTGAAACAGTTCGCCTATGCCCGTCTAGTATGCGTACCATAATAATATAGCTATATGAGATGAGAGGGTCTACCGCGAACCACGTTCGGCGTGTTACCTCTCTGTCACACTTACGTACGAATTTACAAAGTGCGACAGAGAGGCAACACGTCGAACGTGGTTCGCGGTAGGCCCTCAGGTTGTGTCACCTGCGGCGCGCGTGGAATTCCCGATGCGTACTCCATATACATCATCCTCACTGACAGCTGAGCATTCGTGAACCTTATTCCGAAGACTTACGGTCTAATATTAGTGGTTAGTTCATTGTGTTGCTGGTAGTGTCGTCCACAGGTGAAGTCTAGCAATCGACGTAATTAGTGATGACAATAGTGACATCTGTCTTGTAAAAAGTAAAAGGCAAGGAACCGGTTAAAATTAAAATAATAGGTAGGTATGATATTTCATATTATTTCAAGTTTAGTAACATCCTAAGAATCCTAACGAACAAGCCTTGAAATGAAATTCTTTAGTTTTCGCGATAAAGCAAGATAAACTTCATTCATACATTGTGTTATGAATGTAAGCTTATACATAGTTTATGAAGACTGGGAAATCGTATACTTTATTTGCCATTGAAAACATAACTTTATTTATTGTGACCGAAAGTGCTATTTACATTCATTGCGACTTACAATTCTACTTAATATTTTCACACACTGTATAGTTCATAATGGTAATATATACTAGATCATATAGGAGATGCAAGGATGCCGTCTTCAAAAAAATGCCTGCGTCAAACTAATGTAAATTTGACTACTTTACATGTAATGTTTTTTGATCAACACATTCATAATCATAACATTACATATGTAAATATGTCGCAAAACACATCTACATATTAAGAAATGGTCAGTAACATAATAATGCCACGGGGAAATTAGCGTGCTGAAAATGTAGGCAAAACTTACCGACGAAAGGTCACGCGGTCCGATTCTGAGTGACGTCGGAACTAGACGAGTTCGATTTCGTAAGTAGCTTTGCAGTTTCGCTGTAAGTAGGTCTTCTGAATAGGGATTCAGTTGTTCATTTGTTTTTTAACCTCGTAAAGGCTTAGAGTGACATTCCATTTCCAACTGCAGCTGCAATACTGTTCATTTTACTATGGAAACGCGTCGCTGTCATTGTCAATTCCCATAGTAAAATGAACAGTATTGCAGCTGCAGTTGGAAATGGAATGTCACTCTTACGGTCCTATTAATAGTACTTATTAAGTTTTAATCTGCAATTGGAACAGAGTTGCATTTGTTTTATTGCATATGCAAGTTTCAAACATAACAAAATCATGTCTATTTCTTTCACTAATGGTTAAAACTTAAGACCATGTGCACATTTTGTTTTTTTTTTTACTGGACCTTCACTATAATATCTTACATATATTATTTTTTTACTAGGTATCTACGCTACGGATTGCTACGCCGTAGCCCGTAGAACATCTCCGTTGTTGCTACAGGCACTAAACTGTCATGAGTTCATAACATTACAAAATCATTTTATGCCCATGAGAATCTTCACTCTCATGGTTACAGTTTATACATAATGAAATACTTTTTATTGCACACCTCATTACCACCTTCACCACGTTTCAAGCATGATTTTACTACCGACGTTTGTTTGAAGATACGTGCGCGAATTTATTAATTATGAAGAATAAATTCAATTCAAGTGCAGTTAGTTGCGATATGATTTGACCTTAATTTGTGTTTCCTGTGCCGGCTATAAACGAAAGTCATTAATTTCAATCGTCATTTTATGCCCTCTTCCCCACAAGCCGGTGCGGTACCTGGGCCAATTAGGAAGCCGGGCCGATATCGTTCCGACCCCGCAATATAAGCAACCATAACGAGCTCTAAGGGCCGACATCGAAAATCTTTATCTGCCTCTATCGCTCTTGCATATTCGAGGGATAGAGAGGCAGATAACGATTTTCGATGTTGGCTGTAGGCTCTCCGTGGCCGTTAACCCCTAATCCGTGCGAGACCAAATGTGTCGGAAAGTCTGCGTAGGACAGTGTGTAATGGTTTACTAAACTCCTAGTTGAACCCATTTCTTTCCTGCACCTTAGCATTACGGACGGACAAATAAATTACGCTTTGTGTCCCATGTATTGTCATGTCCGCTTTTTTAGAAGCCATAAATTTGTGTAATTAGTTTTTTCCCCATATAATAAATAAGCAAATAGAATTGCATGGCGGCTAGGTGTTTAATCACTAATGACTTATACGGAGGCTGCTGATTTTTATAGTATTTAAAAAACGGATGTTTTATTGAAGCAATTTTATCTTTTATTATAATTTACATCAATGCATTTTAATGAAAAATAAGATACACATTTGCCTACTTGCGTATTGTATTTACAGAGCTATCGCCTAAGTTTTACCGGTGTAGCAAGCTAATTTCCTCAAAGACGAAAAAAAATCCAAGCTACCTTTTCCAACGCCGGTTGGTGGGACGCTATGTTGAAATTCATTTTTCGTACAATACATATTTGTTTACAGAACTACCGCTTTACCCTTAGAGCCGCCATACACGGACTGCTTTGAGCAGTCAGTGCCAACAGCTTCAAGCGGTCGCCGTTGGATGATCTGCAGTTTCAATACAAAATCGTCATTCGCAATACACGAACCGCTCGAGCAGTTGCAACTGCTTCGGGCGGGTGGCTGCGCGGTGAAATTTCATCATGCGGTCAAGCTGCAAAAGCAGTCCGTGTATTTTGATGACTGGGTTACTGCTCGAGCAGTCCGTGTATGGCGGCTCTTATTCATAAAACTTTTCAAGCCAAAATTACAGATTAAGACAAACGATTAATATTTAATTGAGGCTTATTGTATCGCGTTTATCATGAACGCCATCAGGTCTTATTTAGACGGCGAACTCGCATGCGATTTTAGTTACTTTGCGGACTGTTGGTTACGTCCAATCCAACCGACCGATCAAAACCCGTAATGTAATGAAACTCGCATGCGAGTTCTCGCATCGTCTATTAGTTCTTTGTTTTTAGTATTTTATTTTTTAGTATTTGAAATAAGGTCTTCAAATACTAAATTAATATAGGTATTTAAGGTGAATCTTGATGTGTCTTTTAATTGAATAACACTTTTTAAAAATAAGTTACGGCTAATATTATTTAACGATTGTGAATCTAATACGATCATTTATATTCTTCTGCTTTCATAATAGTTACTGATTTTTAAAAAGCTTTTTTCAATTTAAGACATATCAAGATCGCTTACCTTCTTTCTAATGCTAAAAAAAACCGGACAAGTGCGAGTCGGACTCGCCCACCGAGGGTTCCGTACTTTTTAGTATTTGTTATAGCGGCAACAGAAATACATCATCTGTGAAAATTTCAACTGTCTAGATATCACGATTCGTGAGATACAGCTTGGTGACAGACGGACGGACAGCGGAGTCTTAGTAATAGGGTCCCGTTTTGCCCTTTGGGTACGGAACCCTAAAAAACTAACTATAAATGAGATCTAACTCGATATACCAAGCGAACTTCTGCAAATATTTGGCTACGTCCGCTCCCCTCGGACGCTAGGGACGCTCTGTTGACTCTCCGCTTTGTTTCAGGGTGCCGACCAGCAACTTTACCGTGAACGATGTGCGCATGTGCGTGGGCTCGCGCCGCCTGCTCGACGTCATGGACGTCAACACGCAGAAAAACATCGAGATGACTATGAAGGTATTGCCATATACCTATAGGAGGCCTATTCAAACTCACACCCTGCTTTTCGCTTGAGCCAATACATGTACGGATAACCACGAGCGAAATATATTGTGAATGTCACAATGCAAGCATGAGTTTTTCACCACACCAGATCGGAAAGGCTTACTTTGCACTTCAAAAACTGATAGCAAAGTTGCATTTTATTCACATGTGACGCAAAGTAATCAAATGCATATTTTGAGTTGTTTTCTTATGTTTGCTGGTAGAATTGACTCTCAAATGATGATTTTGGATGATAATATTTATTAATATTCATTTGGATTTCATTTGGTTAGATTATTTTGTTATTTTACATTTAATATTTGCTTCGGGTTGGTGTGGCGAAATTAATTATCTCTGGCGCGGTTGGTAAAGAGGTTGCGCCGTTTGACTTCATAAGTCATAAATGTCATAATAGCCTACCTCGAGATTATCTGTTTCCAATCTCCGTGACGATGAAATCTAGGTCTAGACTCTAGGCGATTGGATTGATGACAATGCATTATTACCTACGAGCAAAAACAGCTAAAGCTCTACACTTCCTGTTTCTTTATTAGATATGCAATGCTCAGGTACAAAAAAGCTAATAGTAAATCTTGGAGCATCAAGATTTAGATTATTTATCTTTATAGGTAAAGATTATTAAAAATGCGGTCTTTATTAGATTATCCTTTACTGGCGCCCCGTCCCGGCTTCGCACGGATTAAAAAATTATACACCATACATCTAAACCTTCCACAGGAATCACTCGATTGATAGGTGAAAACCGCATGAAAGTCCATTGAGTTTATCGCGAACAAACATACAAACACAAACATACAGACGCGGCGTGGCGGGGGACTTTGTTTTACATATAAGGTGTAGTGATTAGCTTAAAGTGTTCTAGTAGTGTTGTTAGAAGGAGATAATTGTGATTGTGAATAAATCTTGCCTCTGTCTCAAACGTTTTTGAAAAGTGTTGAAAAACTCATTTGACTAGAGGATACATCAAGGATAGGTCGCATTTTCAGCTGAAATGACACGTCTCGACCCCAATTTACACGTATTGTGTACTAAAGTACGATGTCTGAGCCAGGGAGCCAAAGGCGGCAATGAAATTTCCCGTCTGAGGAAAGTACCAATAACCTTGTTTAGAAGATTACCAACATAATACGAGTGTGTATCTATATAGGGGCATTTTCACTTTGCTTTTTTTCAAAAATCCATCAAATTCTGGGTTATTTTCACTCAGAATCACGAGGACTAGCGTATAAAAAAATGTGTCCCAAAAAAAATTACAGTTTTGTAACGCATTATTACATTTTAAGTACATTTTTTATGGACCGTCACAAAACTGACACCTACAATTTTTATGAAAAACTGGGGACACTTGCTTTTTTCCCCCTTATAACCCAAAAGTTGAGGGTTTTTCGAAAAAAAGTAAACGGTACCATTTTTTTTCTGAAAACCCTCATACTACAAGTATCACACCGTGTCACGCCCAGTTTAAAAATAATATACACAGAGAGTGTGTATTACCTACCAAACATATAATTATGTTACGTATTACATAACGGCACCGCTCCGCGAGGATAAAATGTATACATAAACAATACATTCATATATTATTCATCAGTGCCACTTGGCGAACGGATTTATTGGGAAAACAAGGGCGGTGCTGAGATGGTTCGTTCAAAGTTTTATCGACACGAAATAGACGTGTTAACTGAAATAACACGAAATTTGTATTTTCACTTTTGCCTGTTGATCTGTTTTCTATTTTGACATTTTTAACCGACTTCCAAATCTCAAAGAAGGAGGTTAACAATTCGCTTGTATGTTTTTTTTATTTATTTTTGTTTTTAAATTTAATAATTGAATGCATGGAGTTAAATTAGAGTTCGCTACGCCGGGACGCCTAGGGACGCCAAACTAACTGTTCTATTACACCGCGTTCCGATGAAGTTCGATAGTTATGAAAAATCTATTGGTAAAGTAAAGAAAATTTGAAAAGAATTACTCGAAATCTATTATTTTAATCTTTTGCATAAACTTTTTATGTTATCTAACATAATGCACTTGTTCATCATTCTGTCAGGTAATAAAACATTATGCGTTTGACAATGTTCGTTAATTTTATGACAGCCGCTTACCGTTCGTTAAAGGTACAGTAGGTTCGGTAGGTTCACAATTAAATTAATTACAAGTACATAACAACAACTTTACCGAACGAAAATAGAGCGCTTGATGGACTTAATTCCATTGTTGAAGCTTAAATGGAAACTGGTGTGTCCCGCTAGCACATGTACCTATATAATCGGATTACTTTATAGCAGAAGCATTTAATTAAAGATTTCAATTATTGAAGAGGCACTGTGTATTGTAAACTAATCTTATTCATTAAGTTATCGGAAATATTTTAGCAGAGGCATTTTTTAGATACCTAGTTATTCAAATGAATATAGTTCGTTTTTTTAGCAATATAAAAAAGGTAAACAATTGTGATGTGTCTTTTAATAAAAAACCACGTTTTAAAAATAAATTACGGCAAATATGTAACAATTATAATCTATTACGATCATTTATATTCTTCTGCTTTCATAAGTAATAGTTACTGATTTATAAAAAGCGTTTTTCAATTAAAAGATGTCAAGATCGCTTACCTTCTTTCTAATGCAAAAGAAAACGAACTATGTAAGTATAGATGTTATGATTGCTACTTTTTTTACAAAATTGATTGCAAGCCTGGTGAGAAGCCGGTGTAAGCTTGCTCGCTTACTCATATACTTGAAAAAAAAAAAATCTATTAAGCGTGGCCATTTCTTGGTCGAAAAATAAAAACTCATAAACACACGGAAAAAATACCGAGAGGACTTTTTTTAACTATTTTTTTTTTTTTTGGTTTTTGGTACTTGACTTCCACTTCCGCTTCTTTTAATTGTTTTACGATAATGATATACATAATATTTCACTGTTTAGTCAGCAGCTCGACAATTTAACAGGTTTTTAATCCTTTAATAACGTAGGCCCTTTTCTTGCGCTTAATGTGTCGTATTTTTCTAGGACTGGCAGCGATATTACGACGATCCCAACAAGGAGCGTCTCCTGAACGTGATCTCGCTCGAGTTCTCGCACACGCGGCTCGAGAATTATGTGCAGGCGCCGAGGATCGTGCGCCTCATCGACTGGGTGGAGGTCGTCTGGCCTCGTCATCTTAAAGATCAGCAGGTACGCATCAAATTAGGTCTCGAGAATGGGGTTGGCAACTGTCAAAGGTCTACATAGATGGCGCCATCATAGCTTGCCCCTATTTCTATTAGATTTGGCTTAAAGGGCTATCCAGGCAGGCTAAAAACTTCCACCGGCCTACCCCATCATGCAGTCACGAAACTATATGAGGATTGAGGACAAAATCGGGATAAACGTTAAGCTGAGAGAGAGACAGAATTAGATCTTGCTTGCTTAAGGGTCAGGTCGAGATTGTGCGGAACAGGTACGGCCAGAACTTGGCTTCGAGATTTACGGGAGTTCTCGCGCAGTACCGGCGCCGAAAATCGTTCGGCTCGCCGGTACTAAAGTCGAAAATCATCTGCATCATCACTGTTCGATCGCTACTGCTTTTAGACACGTAAAACGAACGTAGTTATTAACAAATATAGATCCAAAAATACGAAATATTATCATTGACAACCGAGATAGGTTTATTATTTGTTTAACAATTGTTTGCTTGTAAAATCTATTGTCATGTATCATTAGTGACCGCAACCACCATCAGTGGGCCCGACATTATTGAGGTTATACAATAACCACGACCACATTTGACGATAACATTTCGAGTGCATTTCAAGTTCATGAATAGGTAATGCGACATATTTGTCAGTCTGAGTTTAATATTCAGGTCGTTTTCAAAGGTAAATAATCTTAGAGGATATAACCAGCGGAGACGCCATGTCTATAATTTTCGGTACAAAATAGTTTGCCGTTTTTTGCGGGGGAGGGGCACATCAAATGTATAGGTACGTCATGTCAGATAAACATCAGTCCATACATGTGGTTGACCATTGGCCGCCTATTTTCGACAGAGGGGAACGCCTGTTAATGACCACTCCGTTTGGTTATATTCTTTAAGTAAATAATAATAATTATTATTTTAAACGGGTTACTCGCGTATTATTAAGTCGAATAAACGCTCGACAGGTTTCGATCGAATTTTCGAGGATCTTCTCGGAGCAACGACTCGCCTTTATTGGTCGAGAGTGCGACGTCCGAGAGTTTCAGTCCTCACGGGAGTTTTATAGTTAACATGATTACGCCATGTCGCTCAGCTCAGCTTATATACAAATAAACCGGCCAAGTGCGAGTCGGACTCGCGCACGAAGGGTTCCGTACCATAAAGCAAAAAAAAACCGGAAAAAATGCAAAAAGAAAACGGTCACCCATCCAAGTACTGACCACGCCCGACGTTGCTTGACTTTGGTCAAAAATCACGTTTGCTGTATGGGAGCCCCACTTAAATCTTTATTTTATTCTGTTTTTAGTATTTGTTGTTATAGCGGCAACAGAAATACATCATCAGTGAAAATTTCAACTGTCTAGCTATCACGGTTCGTGAGATACAGCCTGGTGACAGACAGACGGACAGACGGACGGACGGACGGACAGACAGCGAAGTCTTAGTAATAGGGTCCCGTTTTACCCTTTGGGTACGGAACCCTAAAAACCGGCCAAGTGCGAGTCGGACTCGCGTTCCAAGGGTTCCGTACATTAAGTCCGACTCACGCTTGACTGCACATTTCTAATAGGTTTTCTTGTCATATATAGCTAAAGAACTGTATTTTGTGTTTTTTTTTGACCCAATAGTTTCGTAGATAAAGGGGGCCGCGTAATGGTCAACTTTTAACCTATGTATTTTAAAATTCATTTGTTTACGTTACACGGTTCCGTGTTTTCCTTTTGAGGTATGGAACCCTAAAGATTCAGTTTTAAATACCCAACCACAGACGGACGTCTATTCTTCTTTTCAGACCGAGTCAACGAACGCTCTGGACGACATGATGTATCCGAAGGTGCAGAAATACTGCCTCATGTCGGTTAAAGGCTGCTACACAGACTTCCACATCGACTTTGGAGGCACCTCCGTGTGGTATCACATTTTGAGAGGTAAGACATTATGATACATTCTTTTTTAAAGTGCGTCCATATCTGGCAATTGCGCGAGCCATTTGGGAATCACAGTAATGTAGTAGTAGCCTTACCATGGCTGCCTTAGCAGTGACAAACTGACATATTCGCTAACGTCTGCGTAACTTACTTTCTATATATTTCGCTCGCACTAATATGCCAGTACGAGTGAGATGCATAGAAAGTAAGTTATGCCACAGAATAAATAATAGTAATAGGTACAAAAGACTCTCTAACAAAACGCGTCTGTTACGATCAGGACAGATATGGCCGCTAGGTGGCGACAGCGCCACGCGCGACTTATGGCAAACCCCAAAATTGGGGTCGAACGGATGTACTTTTAGCTACCTGTAGCAAAGCGACGAAACCGCGGAGTGAGACACGCCTGGTTATGCTCACGCTAGCGAATATGTCAGTGTCAAATGGGTGGTAGCCGTACAGTTGTATTCGCGGCAGTGCGGCACGTTGGATAAATCTGAACGCACCTTAACATAATGCACTAATAAAAGTGTATTTATTGCAAGTTATATTTAACAAAAGGCCCTAGGATCCTAGGATTGTCGGTCAATGTTTAGATTTCTATGACGATTGATTTGTCTTCAATTGAGTATCTACAACAAAAATTAGAGAAACAATTTCGAAATGTTTGTGTCACTTACATTTTTTTTAATTAATTTCCTTATAAACATGATGTATTATTTCCAGGTGCTAAAGTGTTTTGGCTGATCCCTCCCACTGAGAAGAATCTGCAGCTGTATGAGAAGTGGGTGCTCTCTGGCAAGCAGTCGGATGTGTTCTTCGGAGACACGGTCGAGAAATGTATCCGCGTCCACGTAAGTTACACATGTACAAACGACGTTCTAGTGACGTCATTCACCGCCGTATTACGGCCGCTATATGACGGCACCGCTATTCTATGAAACCAGCACAAATACAACGAAACATAGGACAATACACAACATTGAAACAAGGAGAGGTATACACATTTTTAAGGGATACTCCTACAAATTGACGGTTCTCGGGTTTTCCCCTTTATTTCATGGTTTAGGTCAGTTGGTGTCAATTGGCATTAAAAGAATTCAAAATTATTTTTGCACAGCTGCCAACTTGAGCTTGCTAACTCCGTGCATTTTTTGAGAATAATACTTACATAACGGACAGAATAGACAGACCAGAAGGGGATCTCATTAAAGCTTCTTTTTTCCTTTGAGGTACAAAACTTTAAAACATTTTGTACACTTAAATTCGTCGTTACTAGTCGTGCCTACAGCGCCAAGGAGAACTATAGGTGTTATGGCAGACGCTTTCAAAGTAACCTTCATACTTTCAATTAAGGTTTACATTATCTCGCTTGCGCCCGGCACCTTGGCGTGTCAGTGACGTTTTTGTATATGCCGTATTTCATCATCATCATCATCATTTCAGCCTATATACGTCCCACTGCTGAGCACAGGCCTCCTCTCATGCGCGAGAGGGCTTGGGCTATAGTCCCCACGCTAGCCCGATGCGGATTGGGGACTTCACATACACCTTTGAATTTCTTCGCAGATGTATGCAGGTTTCCTCACGATGTTTTCCTTCACCGAAAAGCTAGTGGTAAATATCAAATGATATTTCGTACATAAGTTCCGAAAAACTCATTGGTATGAGCCAGGATTTGAACCCGCCACCTCCGGATTGAAAGTCAGACGTCATATCCACTCGGCCACCACTGCTTCTGCTTATGCCGTATTTAAAGCATTAAAAATGTAAAAAACCATACAATGTTTCAGCTGCAAGCGGGCCACACATTCTTCATCCCGACGGGATGGATTCATGCCGTGTACACGCCGAGCGACTCGCTGGTGTTCGGCGGCAACTTCCTGCACCAGTTCGGCATCGAGAAACAGCTCAAGATCGCGCAAGTTGAGGACGTTACCAAGGTCACTATACTGCTTACCACTTTATATTTACATAAACATCACGTATTTCATGGTTACATTAATATAAACTGTTACATGTGCCTGAACTAGGTTTCCCTGCGTTTCAGGCGTGTTACATTCACATTACATTTGGTACTTCATTCTGGTGATGAGTGTGTTAGCTATTCGTGGTTTTTATTTCTTTAAGGGCAATTGTTTTATTCGGCAAGACCCCTTTGGAAGCGGTAGAATCTACCGGGTAGATGATTAATATATCGGTAACAATCGGCAATCGCCAATTTATACAATATATTCACCTTTTTTGCACTCGGGATTTGCGTTGGTACCTATATTTCTTGTGAGAGAGAACAGTCCATTTGTTTGTCGTGCATATGTCCGAGTACGTGGCAAGACTTATGGCGCACTCGCCTGTTTGGTTACTTTGGTTCTTTCTGCAGTCCTCGAATTGTTCTAAATACTTCTAATGGACTTCCAGCGCCCCGTATAGTACATTTTGAAATTATTGAGTTGCATCTAACTTGTATGTTATAATATTACAGGTGCCACAGAAGTTCCGGTACCCGTTCTTCACGGAGATGCTGTGGTACGTGCTGGAGCGGTACGTGGGCGCGCTGCTGGGCCGCAGCCACCTCGCCGCGGAGGGCCAGCCGCCGCCGCAGCCGCCCAAGGAGCACGTGCACCTCACGCAGAACGAGCTGCACGGCCTTAAGGTACCCAGCTCCACACTGTTTATTTTAAACCTTATTGCAAAGACATAAGGTCCACCCACGGTTAATTAACCCCTCGTATTCTATGACAGAACGTGGGGCCGTGCAGTAATTAATAATTAATTAGAGCTCAATACCAACTAACAATACTAACATGGATCCGCGTTCTGGCATATGAAAGGTTTAGAGTGTTGCTATTAGTTTAATGATATCCCAATTTTAAATCAAAAGATGAACTTAACTCATGTTGTAGTCCAGATTGAGCCTTCCGACCGATTATTCTTTGATGTTTTTCTATCATTGAGAGTTTGTATACAATATTCCGTTGATTTCAGTCAAATTTTTGTTTTATAAAAACAATAGTGATACAGAAAATTGTCATCCTAAAGTTATAGTGTAACAGCGATATGCTTATTAAGCAAGAGTTCTACGTATTGAAACCTTGGTATCTACAACTCCATAATGACTATAAGTTAGTTTGTTCGGATTTACTCTGGTTTCACATAGTGATATCGACGTTGCTAAATAATTTATTAAATTAATTTTTACTTGATATTCTATTCCTTTATTTCAGGCCATAGTGATGTACTTGCATCAGCTACCAGCCGCTCGCAAGTCAGTGCCGGAGCTCCTGGCCGACCCCATAGCGCTGGTCAAGGACGTCCGCACGCTGGTCGAGCAGCACAGACACGACAAACAGCATCTGGCTATCACGGGCGTGCCGGTGCTGAAAGGTAAGAACTTAAGTCTAGTTCAGACTATAGACCGACCGCTTAAATGAGTGAGTGAAAATGAGTGGGCGGCAGGCTTAGGCGCCCGCACCTTCCTCGCCACCCTTAGTCGCCCCGCGTCGTCGCCCCCGTACCGAGCAGGCGAGGACTCATTTAAGCGGTCGGTCTATATAGGGTGTAGGGTTGATTAACCCTTTCAACGCCATTCCTATCGTGTGCGAGCACATCAACGTGAAGCTCGTTGGAATGTACGATAGTGGATATCGAGCTGGAGCTGCGCACGTTATTTGATGGGGTGGTCGAAGGGTTAAAAAAACTAAGAAATAGGTTTCAAATAGGTCCTTGTTTTTGGCGAAGACCTCATTTTCTAACTCGAGTTTAGGCAGATTAGGCTAGGCAGGAGGCAGTGTTCGGGTATCTACTGAGGGTGAATGTTGTGGTTGCAGGCCCAGACGAGGTAGTGACAACCGAGCGGCGCCAGTCCAGCGGACGTGGAGGCCGCGGAGGCCGCGGCGGCGCGCACCGGCCTCGCCCCGACCACGCCAACTCTGCGCCCCGTCGCCGCCGCACCAGGTACCACTCCTCACGTAGCTAACCATGAGTGAACAGTGAGGCCAAGAGTAACGTCTACCGGTGGTCGGTCAGTGTGTGATGTTGTTAGAAATGCCCGCCGTCTGCTATTGCTTATCGTTATCGGCTCCTGTCATGTTCTACACGTTCCGAATGCGGCAGACTATCGCTATCTTAACCGAATAGGCGAGCTATACTCTGCAGTGACACGATCTTTTGGCTCGATAATTACAGATTGTTCACATTTAATACACTGGCCCATTTGACGGTAGATGTCGCCCCTGACTATTGTAAATCTATTGACTATTTTTAATTTACAGGTGCAAGAAATGCGAGGCCTGCCAGCGAACGGACTGCGGCGAGTGTGTATTCTGCCACGACATGGTCAAATTCGGCGGGTTGGGCCGCGCCAAGCAAACCTGCATCATGCGACAGTGCTTACAGGTAACTAGAAAGCACCCGTCAAACCAGAACATATTTTAAACAGAAGGACGCACGGGGGAAGGAAGCACTTCTCAACGATTTAAAATAAAAAGGTTAGGATGCAATACGACGGACGATAGTCGACCTAAATTAAACAGGAAATTTAATAAATACAATGTTATTAACCAAACTAAACATGTTGCTTTTGCACTGTCTGACTATATTATTTATTTTCTCTTGCAGCCAATGTTACCAGTCACAGCTTCGTGTGCTGTTTGTCATCTGGACGGCTGGATGCAGACTCCGGTGGCGCCACAGGCTAAAGGCAATTCGGGTGAGTTTTCTCCTTTGCTCCTAACTAGTAAAATAGTTCAACTGACTATACTTGGCTGTCTCTAGATAGGATTTACTAAACTTGAATTAAAACTACCAAATTAGACGATTTGGCTACGATCGCAAGAAACCGTTGAATAAGACTTCCTCAGGCCTATATCCACTGTCCAGTAATGTGCATTGATATGAAAATATCCTGTCTGGTCTTCATTCACTGACCATGCGTAGTTATTACCTATGCCGGTCGAGAATCAAAACATCCAAGCTTGTAAGTTAATAATGAATGAATGAAAATATTTAATTTCAGACAACCTTAAAACTAGCATACATATTATTATAAAATTATCTTAAAACTAATAACACACAATTATGCGATGCAGTTCGCACGCCGCAGTGTCAAGGAGCTGGCCGCGGAACCGCCGGAACTTGACACTCTTCGGTCAAAACTCCTCCCTGGTGATAATGAATTTGGTCGGATATTCCAGGTCGCAACGGGCCGTCATCCCTGCGCGAGTGCTCGGTGTGCTACAGCATCGTGCACCCGGCCTGCGTGCCGCCCGGCGGCCAGGTCAACGAGGACCTGCCCAACTCCTGGGAGTGCCCCACCTGCACCACCATGGGGCTCAACCACGACTACAAGGTGACCTATCATAACGAGTGATCAGTGGCCCTTTGCTCTTCAATACACAGGTCCTCACGGAGCGAGCCGCCTCGCGGCGAACTTTCCGTGCTGGGTCTGTGTGGATGTGTCTCGTCCGAGGCATTGCGGCCGCTCTTGTGTTTGTCTACAAAGACCGAGCTGCTTCGCGTGGTAATTCAAAAGCAAGGCAGTTCTGTGTGCTGTGGACCCAAGTAATGACATGTTAGGATAATTAATAAAAATTGTTGCTTGCTTCTCTAAGGTTCAAGAAGGTTAAATGAAGTTTCGATTCATTTAGTAGAGTTATATAAGTAGTTCGTTTTTTAGCATTAAAAAGAACTTGCAAGAAGGTAAGCGATCTTGACGTCTTTTAATTGAAAAACGTTTTTTAAAAATCAAAAACTATTACTTATGAAAGCAGAAGAATATAAATGATCGTATTAGATTCATAATTGTTACATATTTGCCGTAACTTATTTTTAAAAAGTGATTTCAAATTAAAAGACACATCAAGATTGTTTTGTTTACCTTATTTCTAATGCTAAAAAAACGAACTATAAATATAGAGGGATATCAGACACCTCTTTATTCGAGTGGTTGTCGCGCTTAAATAATTACCGCAACATGGCAGGATGTTTCCTAAAAACTACAGGGAACGAGTCAAAGATTTTTACGTTTCACGATATGCCTAGGAATTTCACGATATGCCTGATCTTCCGATCGGCCGTCGACATATACATTAATAAAAATGTGAGATCATATTACTTGCTGTGTCAACCATGGTTCAGGTGCTTTTACTAAAACTCCTATTTATTTTCCAGCCTCGCCATTTCCGCGCGCGCCAGAAGTCTTCGGATCTCAGGAGGATGAGCGTCGGATCAGATGCCAGTCACATCAGCCGAGAACACAGTAACCTACAGGTAGGACCTAGCTGTTTTATAACTATTCGATAATTTTACTGCTTTACAAATTTTATATTAAAGGAAAAATGGAAAAATTACGCTTCCGGCAAGACTTGAACCCGCAACCTCCGCAATCCGTGCGTTAGCTCTGTCAATTAGCCCCATGCGTGATTTTATTTTAATTTTTCAAATCATTATTTACATCGTTTGAACACCGGAAAATATAAAAATTCTTTTATAAAGTTTCCTATTATTTTATTAAAAAATATTTAAAATGTTGAAAAATTTTGAGCGGTTGAAACGCTCATAATTTTTGGCGCGAATTCTCGATGACGCGATGACGTCACGCGTTGGACTCGTGAACTAACTGACGTTTGTTATTATTTACTGTTGTATGAAACTTATGCAAGCAACTCCGCTCTTTCTGTGTTTATTCGTTGTATTGTTGTTAATAACATGGAAGAACCTAAAAAAGCATTTTATACTTCTAATAGGTATTGTTTAGAACCAATGTGTAGAAACACTACCATGAATGCACCCGAGAAAACATTTCTTGATGTGCCAAGAGATGCGAAAGTACGCAAACGATGGTGTAAACTTATGAAAAGAGGAAAACTAAACCCCAAAACTACTTTTCATTGTTGTAAAATTACAACAATGTTGATACATACATGCTCATAAAACGTTACTCGTCCTTTGCGTTTTCAAAGCAAAATATACATACACAGTTTATAGGTTATTTATTATGGTAACTATACATTTGCTATCACTTTAAGCTTTACACACACACACACACACACACACACAGTAAAATTTATTATATTATTATATTTACATTTCAGCTTTCTTTCCTTTCATCTCAGCGGAAACGAAATTTTTATTGTTGGCGAAATATGCAGACATCATGAAAGCATATATGTGTGGTAGATTGTCCGATTGTCATCGTCAACCGTCATCGTCTCGGTGGCGTCGTTTTCTTTGATAAATACTTATATTTTCTATTTCACTTAAATTTCCACCGCTTTGTTGTTTGGATATTTTGCATTGATAAAATTGAAATGGCGCGCTTTGAGTATCCCGTGCGCATGACAATGACATGTTAGATGACAGCACTAACCGTTCAGATACTTACAAAGTTTTATTGTTATAAAAAATATAAATAAAAGATATCTTTATTATTCATGTTTTCAGAAATATCACATGCAGTGTATTGGATCTAATATGCTTAATGCGTAAATAAAATGACACTAAACTCAACGAGTGACGTCACGTGACGTTTCGACCAATGGCGTTGCGTTTCGTTCACTAGCTTTTCGCGGGCAAATTTTTGTACTTTTTATTTATTATTTTAAACAATTAAATGATAATTTAATAACGGAAATGCATTTGTAACATGATATAATAGTAACAATCATCCGAATAAAAAATATTTGATTGAAATTTAAACTTCATGCATGAAGCCAATTGAGCTACGGAAACCTACCAGAACCTTGCGAATCTTTCCATTCCTTTCCTTATAAAATTTTAAATATCGCTCGCAAAAATTGATTTACTGCTTTAGATTTTATTCCAAATCATTACAAAATTTTTTTAAGACTTGTCGCCACTTGTCAATATCATCAATATACATTGATGTCCAAAATTATTAAGTATTTTTTGAACATTGGGTATTACGATTTTTGGATTTTACGACATTGGATATTTTTTTATTTCAGAATAAACTACCGCCTCCGGGTCCAGTTAAATCGGAGCCCAGTTCTGATAACGAAGGGAAGAATGACGTCCCACATATCAAGTCTGAAAGTGGTAAGCGTGCAACTGCACTTTCCAAACGAACATTTGCTGGGCTGGCTCGCTTTTCATACTTATAGCTTCCATCTATCTTTTTGAGGAATGTCGACTCGGGCTCCTAATAATATTAATATCTTGTTCAAAGTCTGTTAGCTCTTAATTAATTCTAATCGCTCGGTTTGGAGCTAAGATAATCTACGCGGTCACCAATACCACACGAAGCGAGGAGTAATCAAATAATTTGATGTACAGAAATAAAACGCGAAGAGGAAGGCGGGGAGGGTGGCGCCGGGGAGCGCGGGGGCGAGTGGGAGCCGGCGGCCAAGAAGCGGCGCCCCAGCGACGAGCAGGAGGCGCCCAAGAAGCAGGCGCTGCGGGCGCATCTCGCGCTGCAGCTCACGCACCACTCCGCTAAGGTAACAGCCCGGGGCGGGTGGGAGCCGGCGGCCAAGAAGCGGCGCCCCAGCGACGAGCAGGAGGCGCCCAAGAAGCAGGCGCTGCGGGCGCATCTCGCGCTGCAGCTCACGCACCACTCCGCTAAGGTAACAGCCCGGGGCGGGTGGGAGCCGGCGGCCAAGAAGCGGCGCCCCAGCGACGAGCAGGAGGCGCCCAAGAAGCAGGCGCTGCGGGCGCATCTCGCGCTGCAGCTCACGCACCACTCCGCTAAGGTAACAGCCCGGGGCGGGTGGGAGCCGGCGGCCAAGAAGCGGCGCCCCAGCGACGAGCAGGAGGCGCCCAAGAAGCAGGCGCTGCGGGCGCATCTCGCGCTGCAGCTCACGCACCACTCCGCTAAGGTAACAGCCCGGGGCGGGTGGGAGCCGGCGGCCAAGAAGCGGCGCCCCAGCGACGAGCAGGAGGCGCCCAAGAAGCAGGCGCTGCGGGCGCATCTCGCGCTGCAGCTCACGCACCACTCCGCTAAGGTAACAGCCCGGGGCGGGTGGGAGCCGGCGGCCAAGAAGCGGCGCCCCAGCGACGAGCAGGAGGCGCCCAAGAAGCAGGCGCTGCGGGCGCATCTCGCGCTGCAGCTCACGCACCACTCCGCTAAGGTAACAGCCCGGGGCGGGTGGGAGCCGGCGGCCAAGAAGCGGCGCCCCAGCGACGAGCAGGAGGCGCCCAAGAAGCAGGCGCTGCGGGCGCATCTCGCGCTGCAGCTCACGCACCACTCCGCCAAGGTAAAAATTAATTATTCAAAAAAAATAATGCCGGGATAAAAATGTAAAGAAAAAGAATGTGCTAGTGAAAAGCAAATGTTGAAGGCGTGCACGCACACGTCACGCAAGCGTTGTGCCGTCACGCACCTGGTGTGTACAAGTGTGTATTAACTTGTTTTATGTTCTTCCAGCAAATGAAGAAGCCCCTGTACTCGGTGCGGCCCGCCCCGCTGCCGGGCGCAGGCCTGGGCGCGGCGTGCGCGGGGTCGCCGTGGCTGGACCGCGGCGCCATGCTGTGCGTGTTCGCGCGCCTCACGCCCTCCGAGCTCGCCACCTGCGCGCTCGTCTGCAAGGCCTGGGCCGAGTACTCGGTGAGTAGTGTACCGGGAGCAGGCGCGGGTGCGGCGTGCGCGGGGTCGCCGTGGCTGGACCGCGGCGCCATGCTGTGCGTGTTCGCGCGCCTCACGCCCTCCGAGCTCGCCACCTGCGCGCTCGTCTGCAAGGCCTGGGCCGAGTACTCGGTGAGTAGTGTACCGGGAGCAGGCGCGGGTGCGGCGTGCGCGGGGTCGCCGTGGCTGGACCGCGGCGCCATGCTGTGCGTGTTCGCGCGCCTCACGCCCTCCGAGCTCGCCACCTGCGCGCTCGTCTGCAAGGCCTGGGCCGAGTACTCGGTGAGTAGTGTACCGGGAGCAGGCGCGGGTGCGGCGTGCGCGGGGTCGCCGTGGCTGGACCGCGGCGCCATGCTGTGCGTGTTCGCGCGCCTCACGCCCTCCGAGCTCGCCACCTGCGCGCTCGTCTGCAAGGCCTGGGCCGAGTACTCGGTGAGTAGTGTACCGGGAGCAGGCGCGGGTGCGGCGTGCGCGGGGTCGCCGTGGCTGGACCGCGGCGCCATGCTGTGCGTGTTCGCGCGCCTCACGCCCTCCGAGCTCGCCACCTGCGCGCTCGTCTGCAAGGCCTGGGCCGAGTACTCGGTGAGTAGTGTACCGGGAGCAGGCGCGGGTGCGGCGTGCGCGGGGTCGCCGTGGCTGGACCGCGGCGCCATGCTGTGCGTGTTCGCGCGCCTCACGCCCTCCGAGCTCGCCACCTGCGCGCTCGTCTGCAAGGCCTGGGCCGAGTACTCGGTGAGTAGTGTACCGGGAGCAGGCGCGGGTGCGGCGTGCGCGGGGTCGCCGTGGCTGGACCGCGGCGCCATGCTGTGCGTGTTCGCGCGCCTCACGCCCTCCGAGCTCGCCACCTGCGCGCTCGTCTGCAAGGCCTGGGCCGAGTACTCGGTGAGTAGTGTACCGGGAGCAGGCGCGGGTGCGGCGTGCGCGGGGTCGCCGTGGCTGGACCGCGGCGCCATGCTGTGCGTGTTCGCGCGCCTCACGCCCTCCGAGCTCGCCACCTGCGCGCTCGTCTGCAAGGCCTGGGCCGAGTACTCGGTGAGTAGTGTACCGGGAGCAGGCGCGGGTGCGGCGTGCGCGGGGTCGCCGTGGCTGGACCGCGGCGCCATGCTGTGCGTGTTCGCGCGCCTCACGCCCTCCGAGCTCGCCACCTGCGCGCTCGTCTGCAAGGCCTGGGCCGAGTACTCGGTGAGTAGTGTACCGGGAGCAGGCGCGGGTGCGGCGTGCGCGGGGTCGCCGTGGCTGGACCGCGGCGCCATGCTGTGCGTGTTCGCGCGCCTCACGCCCTCCGAGCTCGCCACCTGCGCGCTCGTCTGCAAGGCCTGGGCCGAGTACTCGGTGAGTAGTGTACCGGGAGCAGGCGCGGGTGCGGCGTGCGCGGGGTCGCCGTGGCTGGACCGCGGCGCCATGCTGTGCGTGTTCGCGCGCCTCACGCCCTCCGAGCTCGCCACCTGCGCGCTCGTCTGCAAGGCCTGGGCCGAGTACTCGGTGAGTAGTGTACCGGGAGCAGGCGCGGGTGCGGCGTGCGCGGGGTCGCCGTGGCTGGACCGCGGCGCCATGCTGTGCGTGTTCGCGCGCCTCACGCCCTCCGAGCTCGCCACCTGCGCGCTCGTCTGCAAGGCCTGGGCCGAGTACTCGGTGAGTAGTGTACCGGGAGCAGGCGCGGGTGCGGCGTGCGCGGGGTCGCCGTGGCTGGACCGCGGCGCCATGCTGTGCGTGTTCGCGCGCCTCACGCCCTCCGAGCTCGCCACCTGCGCGCTCGTCTGCAAGGCCTGGGCCGAGTACTCGGTGAGTAGTGTACCGGGAGCAGGCGCGGGTGCGGCGTGCGCGGGGTCGCCGTGGCTGGACCGCGGCGCCATGCTGTGCGTGTTCGCGCGCCTCACGCCCTCCGAGCTCGCCACCTGCGCGCTCGTCTGCAAGGCCTGGGCCGAGTACTCGGTGAGTAGTGTACCGGGAGCAGGCGCGGGTGCGGCGTGCGCGGGGTCGCCGTGGCTGGACCGCGGCGCCATGCTGTGCGTGTTCGCGCGCCTCACGCCCTCCGAGCTCGCCACCTGCGCGCTCGTCTGCAAGGCCTGGGCCGAGTACTCGGTGAGTAGTGTACCGGGAGCAGGCGCGGGTGCGGCGTGCGCGGGGTCGCCGTGGCTGGACCGCGGCGCCATGCTGTGCGTGTTCGCGCGCCTCACGCCCTCCGAGCTCGCCACCTGCGCGCTCGTCTGCAAGGCCTGGGCCGAGTACTCGGTGAGTAGTGTACCGGGAGCAGGCGCGGGTGCGGCGTGCGCGGGGTCGCCGTGGCTGGACCGCGGCGCCATGCTGTGCGTGTTCGCGCGCCTCACGCCCTCCGAGCTCGCCACCTGCGCGCTCGTCTGCAAGGCCTGGGCCGAGTACTCGGTGAGTAGTGTACCGGGAGCAGGCGCGGGTGCGGCGTGCGCGGGGTCGCCGTGGCTGGACCGCGGCGCCATGCTGTGCGTGTTCGCGCGCCTCACGCCCTCCGAGCTCGCCACCTGCGCGCTCGTCTGCAAGGCCTGGGCCGAGTACTCGGTGAGTAGTGTACCGGGAGCAGGCGCGGGTGCGGCGTGCGCGGGGTCGCCGTGGCTGGACCGCGGCGCCATGCTGTGCGTGTTCGCGCGCCTCACGCCCTCCGAGCTCGCCACCTGCGCGCTCGTCTGCAAGGCCTGGGCCGAGTACTCGGTGAGTAGTGTACCGGGAGCAGGCGCGGGTGCGGCGTGCGCGGGGTCGCCGTGGCTGGACCGCGGCGCCATGCTGTGCGTGTTCGCGCGCCTCACGCCCTCCGAGCTCGCCACCTGCGCGCTCGTCTGCAAGGCCTGGGCCGAGTACTCGGTGAGTAGTGTACCGGGAGCAGGCGCGGGTGCGGCGTGCGCGGGGTCGCCGTGGCTGGACCGCGGCGCCATGCTGTGCGTGTTCGCGCGCCTCACGCCCTCCGAGCTCGCCACCTGCGCGCTCGTCTGCAAGGCCTGGGCCGAGTACTCGGTGAGTAGTGTACCGGGAGCAGGCGCGGGTGCGGCGTGCGCGGGGTCGCCGTGGCTGGACCGCGGCGCCATGCTGTGCGTGTTCGCGCGCCTCACGCCCTCCGAGCTCGCCACCTGCGCGCTCGTCTGCAAGGCCTGGGCCGAGTACTCGGTGAGTAGTGTACCGGGAGCAGGCGCGGGTGCGGCGTGCGCGGGGTCGCCGTGGCTGGACCGCGGCGCCATGCTGTGCGTGTTCGCGCGCCTCACGCCCTCCGAGCTCGCCACCTGCGCGCTCGTCTGCAAGGCCTGGGCCGAGTACTCGGTGAGTAGTGTACCGGGAGCAGGCGCGGGTGCGGCGTGCGCGGGGTCGCCGTGGCTGGACCGCGGCGCCATGCTGTGCGTGTTCGCGCGCCTCACGCCCTCCGAGCTCGCCACCTGCGCGCTCGTCTGCAAGGCCTGGGCCGAGTACTCGGTGAGTAGTGTACCGGGAGCAGGCGCGGGTGCGGCGTGCGCGGGGTCGCCGTGGCTGGACCGCGGCGCCATGCTGTGCGTGTTCGCGCGCCTCACGCCCTCCGAGCTCGCCACCTGCGCGCTCGTCTGCAAGGCCTGGGCCGAGTACTCGGTGAGTAGTGTACCGGGAGCAGGCGCGGGTGCGGCGTGCGCGGGGTCGCCGTGGCTGGACCGCGGCGCCATGCTGTGCGTGTTCGCGCGCCTCACGCCCTCCGAGCTCGCCACCTGCGCGCTCGTCTGCAAGGCCTGGGCCGAGTACTCGGTGAGTAGTGTACCGGGAGCAGGCGCGGGTGCGGCGTGCGCGGGGTCGCCGTGGCTGGACCGCGGCGCCATGCTGTGCGTGTTCGCGCGCCTCACGCCCTCCGAGCTCGCCACCTGCGCGCTCGTCTGCAAGGCCTGGGCCGAGTACTCGGTGAGTAGTGTACCGGGAGCAGGCGCGGGTGCGGCGTGCGCGGGGTCGCCGTGGCTGGACCGCGGCGCCATGCTGTGCGTGTTCGCGCGCCTCACGCCCTCCGAGCTCGCCACCTGCGCGCTCGTCTGCAAGGCCTGGGCCGAGTACTCGGTGAGTAGTGTACCGGGAGCAGGCGCGGGTGCGGCGTGCGCGGGGTCGCCGTGGCTGGACCGCGGCGCCATGCTGTGCGTGTTCGCGCGCCTCACGCCCTCCGAGCTCGCCACCTGCGCGCTCGTCTGCAAGGCCTGGGCCGAGTACTCGGTGAGTAGTGTACCGGGAGCAGGCGCGGGTGCGGCGTGCGCGGGGTCGCCGTGGCTGGACCGCGGCGCCATGCTGTGCGTGTTCGCGCGCCTCACGCCCTCCGAGCTCGCCACCTGCGCGCTCGTCTGCAAGGCCTGGGCCGAGTACTCGGTGAGTAGTGTACCGGGAGCAGGCGCGGGTGCGGCGTGCGCGGGGTCGCCGTGGCTGGACCGCGGCGCCATGCTGTGCGTGTTCGCGCGCCTCACGCCCTCCGAGCTCGCCACCTGCGCGCTCGTCTGCAAGGCCTGGGCCGAGTACTCGGTGAGTAGTGTACCGGGAGCAGGCGCGGGTGCGGCGTGCGCGGGGTCGCCGTGGCTGGACCGCGGCGCCATGCTGTGCGTGTTCGCGCGCCTCACGCCCTCCGAGCTCGCCACCTGCGCGCTCGTCTGCAAGGCCTGGGCCGAGTACTCGGTGAGTAGTGTACCGGGAGCAGGCGCGGGTGCGGCGTGCGCGGGGTCGCCGTGGCTGGACCGCGGCGCCATGCTGTGCGTGTTCGCGCGCCTCACGCCCTCCGAGCTCGCCACCTGCGCGCTCGTCTGCAAGGCCTGGGCCGAGTACTCGGTGAGTAGTGTACCGGGAGCAGGCGCGGGTGCGGCGTGCGCGGGGTCGCCGTGGCTGGACCGCGGCGCCATGCTGTGCGTGTTCGCGCGCCTCACGCCCTCCGAGCTCGCCACCTGCGCGCTCGTCTGCAAGGCCTGGGCCGAGTACTCGGTGAGTAGTGTACCGGGAGCAGGCGCGGGTGCGGCGTGCGCGGGGTCGCCGTGGCTGGACCGCGGCGCCATGCTGTGCGTGTTCGCGCGCCTCACGCCCTCCGAGCTCGCCACCTGCGCGCTCGTCTGCAAGGCCTGGGCCGAGTACTCGGTGAGTAGTGTACCGGGAGCAGGCGCGGGTGCGGCGTGCGCGGGGTCGCCGTGGCTGGACCGCGGCGCCATGCTGTGCGTGTTCGCGCGCCTCACGCCCTCCGAGCTCGCCACCTGCGCGCTCGTCTGCAAGGCCTGGGCCGAGTACTCGGTGAGTAGTGTACCGGGAGCAGGCGCGGGTGCGGCGTGCGCGGGGTCGCCGTGGCTGGACCGCGGCGCCATGCTGTGCGTGTTCGCGCGCCTCACGCCCTCCGAGCTCGCCACCTGCGCGCTCGTCTGCAAGGCCTGGGCCGAGTACTCGGTGAGTAGTGTACCGGGAGCAGGCGCGGGTGCGGCGTGCGCGGGGTCGCCGTGGCTGGACCGCGGCGCCATGCTGTGCGTGTTCGCGCGCCTCACGCCCTCCGAGCTCGCCACCTGCGCGCTCGTCTGCAAGGCCTGGGCCGAGTACTCGGTGAGTAGTGTACCGGGAGCAGGCGCGGGTGCGGCGTGCGCGGGGTCGCCGTGGCTGGACCGCGGCGCCATGCTGTGCGTGTTCGCGCGCCTCACGCCCTCCGAGCTCGCCACCTGCGCGCTCGTCTGCAAGGCCTGGGCCGAGTACTCGGTGAGTAGTGTACCGGGAGCAGGCGCGGGTGCGGCGTGCGCGGGGTCGCCGTGGCTGGACCGCGGCGCCATGCTGTGCGTGTTCGCGCGAATTAAGATAATGACAAGGACTTTAGTTTAAAAAAATATATTTATTTAAACTGACAGAGTAACCACTTAGCTTACAATCAAGATTATTCTGACTTAAAATGACTTAAGAGCTAGTATTTATAATTAAATAATGCAATTCAGCATTGACGCATGTTCCAGTTACGCAATGCTGAATCTTCTAATTAGCTTTCGCTGACAAAAGATATATTAGGGGTGCTGGCACCCTTAACTCCTCCCTCCTTAAGAGAGAAATTATCTGAAGGTGGCAAAGTCGGCTTCAGAGAATTTCGTCTGAAAAATACAGAATGTAGTTTATACGTTAAGTATATAGTTACTATTACAAGTAAAATGGTATATAAAACGATGGTCCAGACACTGACTCTATTACTAATGATATAACTCTCACTGTAATCACTTTCACTGTTATATTTTACGCTGTTGAGAATGTCTTTTACGTCGCTGAAGTCCACGCCTCGCAGATCTACCTCGTTCTCGTTCTTCTGGATCTCTGCTTGCAGTTCCGGCAGTACAACAGGGGGTAAAATGTAGTTGGTAATTGTAGTGTTAGTTACTGCTTTCATGATGATGTCTTCTATCTGCGTCTCACAGTATTTAGCTGGGGTCAATATGTAGGTTCCCTCCAAGTTGTGTTTCGAAACCTCGTCTCCGCATGTTTCGGTTATCACTGTTCTTTTTCTGGTGTAAAGAAGCCAATGGTCAGATGTAATCTTCTGTATAACTGTGTCTTCTGTTTTGATGGTTTGCTGGTTGCATTTCGATATGTTATCTTTAAGTAACATCAGTTGTTCTATGCATGTTGCTGCTGGATGTTGTACTACATCGTTGTCCGTGCAGATGTGTTTGTCCTCTTCGATTTCCTCGCAGTATCTTGCCACGGGTCGGAATTTCAATCTATTCATCATAAGGTAGGGGTATTTGGGAATAATGGTAAGTGTCTTTTTGGTTTCGGGGTTGTAAATTGGAACAGGTATAATTTTGTAGTAAATATATGTGTTTTTCTCAATTAATGGGATATCTAGTATAAAAGTTAAGCGACTATGACTAATAAATGACTTAAGGTCTATACTACGTTCTATCTTAACTAGATTTTCCTTTGACACGGGATAAACTAAGGTTGCATGTTTTTCTACTTCATAAAGGACTTTAATGAATTCAGTTGAGTTTATTATGGATTGATGCAAGGTTGACAATTTACTAAAAGCAATAGCTGTTTCTATCTCTTGTATAATATTGTAAATAGTGCGAAAGTTATTTAGAATCTGATACATGCTATTCATTAAGGAAATTAAATTGAAAAGTTTTGTCTCGTCTTTTTGGACTGTCTCTAGTTGTTTGGTTTTATAACCCAAGTGTTTAACGTTAAAATTAATGTCGCTCGAAACGTTTGTTAATTTATCAAGTGCCTTTTGGAGTAATGTTACCTTATTCTCTACTGATATTTCCTTATGTTTCATCTTTTCTATTATCGCATCAAATCTAATAGCATCATTATTATCTAAATTACCTGTTATTACCTTAACTATGGATCCTAATGGGTTGAGAATACCTCTTTTAGTTCTTGCAGTTGGTAAGATCTGTAAAAGTCTATCTCGGGATAGTTCAGTAAATGAATTTATTTGTACTTCTAAACCCATTAGTTCTCTTCTTGTATCTATATTACTATCAATTATATGTTTTAACTTGTTATACTGATCTAAATTTATTTCTAATAGTGAACTTATTGACTCTAAATCTATAGTCTTAATAATGCTCCAGGAGCTAGTCCTCATCAGAGCTGTGCCCATCCTGACTGGAGCTATCCCCGGATTCCGCTCGAGGTTTTGGATGTTGAGACTGCATCCCTGATGTACCAGGACCATCAGTAATATCACTCGCCACCTGTGGAGGTCGTTTGACATTTTTGAGTGCTACACGAGTATTTCTTTTTCTAACTTGTACGGGAATTATGTTTTTGTCCGGTTTACCTATAACTGTGGCTTTTTCGTACCTAGGTTTTTCTTTAGCCTTACGGATTCTAGTATCTTTCATGTAAATGGTATCACCCTCTTTAATTTCTGGTGGTACTTCACCGCCTTTCTTGTCCCTGACTTTAATTTTATCATTAACTAATTTCTCACTCACGTATTCGTACAATACCTTTAACCTTCTCCTGTGATCTATAAGTAATTTCTGCATTAAATTTCGCTCTCTATCCGTATCGAATGTATTTCCTGATTCTGTGTGCCCAAAAACTAATTCGAAAGGGGTAAATGTCGTGGCACTGTGTATTGAATTATTATAAGCCATTATGGCATACGTCATGACTGATGCTGCATCTTGGTCACTTCTATCATACTTCGCTAAACGGTAAATTTCGATTATTGTAGAATGAAATCGTTCTACTACGGCCATTGAATTAGGATTGTTCGGAGTTCCTATGTGCAATTCTATTTTATATAATTTTAATAGTTCTTTCATAAGTTCATTGTTAAATTCTGTACCCGAATCGCAGCTAATCTTTTTGGGAACGCCGTACATACTGAAATATTTAATCAAAGCTCTTACTACTTCCGGCGTACTTCGATTGGGTATACTTATTGCCTGGCCTAACTTGCTAAACGCGTCTACAGCTGTTAAATAATATCTACTTTCGATAAATAAAAGATCTATAAATATTTCCTGAAATGGTGATTCCTGACTCTGTGTTAATTGGATATACGGTTTCATGGGTTTCCTTTCATATTTCATCTTACGACATTGTTCACACGCATTAATTATAGCTGCAATGGTCTCTTTCATATTACTCCACCAATAATCTCTTTTAAGTTTTGCTAGCGTTTCATTAATGCCCCTATGGCATGTTTTGCCCTCGTGATATTTTATGACTATTTGTTTTATGTCATGTTCATCTGTTAATGTTACGATTCTTTCTGTGCATTCGATTAAATTTTGTGTGCCTTTTTTATAAAGTTGCGTTACGACATTACTGAAAGTTTTTCTAAATTCTGGTGATTCGAAATAGATAAAATATTTATTTTTAAGGTCTACATACTCTTTTAAAAATTTGTTTACTAATTGTACGTTATTTATTGGCATATGTACTTCCAAGATCTTTTGTTTTTTGTTTGATAAATCTTTAACGCTAATGTCGTCTTTGAACCATGCATATACTAATATTTGTTTTGGTTTTAAATCTATAGCTTCATTTAATATTGGGATACCTTCGTGTTCCCTGTTAGAGATGGAATGAGCTGTAGCTCCGTCATCTGAATCAGAGATTTCTACCACTTCCATTTCTGGTTCTGATTCTGGTCTACTTAACTCTGCAATTTGATCTGTTAGTGACTGTACGTACTTCTGTAACTTATTTTCTTTTTCATCTACATTAACTACCCTTGACTCATTGTCGTCGTTTGTCATATTTAGTCTTATACGAGACATTGCGTCTGCGTTTGTATTCTGGTTCCCTTTTTTATAATATATCTCAAAATCATATTCCTGTAACCTTAAACGCCATCTTGTAAGTTTACTATTGGGTTCCTTAAGGGAGTACAGCCAAGCGAGTGGACGATGGTCTGTATAAATGAAAAATTTATTGCCATATAGGTACGGTCTAAAATGCTTAACTCCTTCTAAAACAGCAAATAGTTCTTTCTCAATTGTACTATATCTTACTTGAGTGTCACTTAAAGTTTTACTAAAATAGGCAACTGGCTTATCTGACCCTATTGGTCCTTGTGATAGAACCGCTCCTATCGCGTAATTTGACGCATCTGTAGTCAAGATAAAAGGTTTTTTAAAATCTGGAAACTGTAATAATGGTGCATTGGTTAAAATTTTCTTGCAAAGTTCGAAACTTTCTTTATACTCATCATCTAAAATTACCTTTCTTCCTTTCTTCAGACATGCTGTCATGGGTCTAGTTATTTTTGCAAAATCTTTTATAAACTTTCTATAGTAACCTATCAAACCTAAGAAGCTTTTAATATCACTCGTGGTTTTAGGTATGGGATAATTAAGAACTGCTTTTATCTTATCGTCATTTGGTTTTAGCCCTTCGCTCGTTATGGTATGTCCAAGGTAGAGGACTTCCTTTCTGAGGAAATGGGACTTATCTAGCTGTACTTTAAGATTAGTTTCCCTGAATCTATCGAATACAGCCTTAAGTTTTTGGACGTGATCTTGTAGACTTTTAGAAAATATTATTACGTCGTCAAGGTATACCAGACAGTGTATTCCTTGTAGACCTCTTAGGACGTTGTCCATTGCTCTCTGAAAGGTTGCAGGTGCTGTCTTAAGTCCAAACGGCATACGATTAAATTCATAGTGCCCGAATCCGGTGCTGAAACCGGTTTTAGGTTTATCAGCATCATCGACTTCTATTTGATGGTATCCACTGGCCAGGTCTAGTGTTGTGAAGTATGTGCTTTTACCCAACATATCGAATAAGTCGTTTATGTTTGGTAGAGGGTATTTATCGTCGACTGTGATGTCATTAAGACGTCTATAGTCGATCACCATACGCCACTTTTGCTGACCTGACATGTCCATCTTCTTTGGGACTAAATGGACTGGAGCACTCCAAGGAGAATGTGACTCCTGAATGACGTTGTCCTTCAGCATTTTATCTACCTGCTTTTTTATTTCTTGTGCTTGAACAGGAGGCATCCTATGTGCCCTAATAAAAACAGGATCCTCATTTGTAGTACGGATCTTATGTTTAACTTGATTAGTGAATGATAACGGAATATGTTCACAATAAAATATATCTTTATATTCCTCACATAACTGACTAATCGCCTTTCTTTCTTCTTCATTCAAGTCATCCAATCTCAATTTGGAGAGATTTTCAGACAACAACCTATCATTTGAAGTTGTGTCCGCGGTGAAATTTACGTTAACAAATGTTTCGCTCGAATATGGTTCTACTTTAAACGGGGCTGTGACTACTAAAGTCATGCCTTTTGATGTGGAATTTTGAATGACGGTGGATGCGTATCCATTCACACATTTTACCAGCGCGGCGGGCATTCTTATCCCTTCCGAGAGCTGTTGAAACTCTAAAATCGCATCTCCATTTAATAACGTTACTGGTAACTTAACTCTACACTCACTGCGAGGAGGCAATTCAAAAGTCTCCTTAATAGGCGGAGTATACAGCATTGGTATCTGCGTTGAATCCGTCTCCAGCATGCGAGTTTTGTAATTAACGCTTGCAGGTAACTGATCCAATAAATCGCTACCTATTAAGCCGTCATACCTATCATCAACGTCGTACACATAAAACTTATGACGTTCTTCACTTTTAAAAATTTTGGGTAATTGAATATAAATGACCGTGTCATGTGTACTGCGGCCGTGGGTACTTACTACTTCAAAAATTTCTTGGTGCTTAAAATTACTAAAATATTTTTCAACTAATTCCGGTTTCATAAATGACCTTTCGCTTCCTGTATCAATCATAAACAGAGCCTGTAATTCAGGAACTGCAATATGAGGAAGTTTTAATTTTCGGCTATAATTTAATACTATTCTAGTCCTCTGTTCGAGGCCGCAAGGAAAAAATTTCTGACTTCGGTGCTTGGACCCGGGGTTGGTTCGAAACTCGGCTCAAGATATGTTGGTTCGTAACACGGCTCAAGATATATTGGTTCCGCGTCATTATTTTCTATGTAATTAACACGTCTTGAACTGGCTGTCCTCATAGTAACATCAGTATTATTACCCGACGTCATATTACGGGCCGGCACGTTTTGATTTTGCGCCGTGTAAGACTGTGGTGAATAACCTGCGTGTTGCTGACTTTGCGTTTGCGATGTTACTGGTTGCCATTGATTACGCATATTAGATGAATTATTAGTAAAATTATTTTGTGGTCTATTATTATTTCTAATCTGCTGTGAACCGTTAAACGAATTTAAATTACTTTGTGGCCTCTGGCTAAAGTTATGTCTAGGGGGGTTAAAATTATTGTTAAGAGTTCTATCTTGAGGCTCGGTATTATGCGAATAATTATAACCATTATGATTCTGTCTAACATTACCCTGATTTTGTCTATTATTTACTGGACTCCTAAAAGGGTTTTTCATGTTATAAACGGTGTTGAAATTTTCTTCTTCTAGAACGGTTTTCAATGCACCCTCTAGTGTGCTGACATTTCTTAAACGGATCATTTTAACTAAATATTGTGGTAAATTATAAAGAAAAACATCGAAGGAAGTATTAGTATAGATTTCCTGTTTCGCGGTTCGTATTGTGGCATCTTCAATGGTTTCTGCGACCTTAGCTAACAAAATGCTTCTAAACTGTTGAACTCTGTGACAGAAATCTAAGTAACTTTCGCCTTTATTTATTTTCAAGGCTTGCATTTCTAATAGGAGGCATTTCTCTGTCCTGGGATCCCCAAAATGTTCCTTTAGCAATGTTTTAAGTACGTCCCAAGTACGAATGTTGTTCCTTTCTCCGACTAAAACGGCTGCGGGACCCGCGAGTCTACTAGTTAATACATGAAATAAATATTCGTTTTGTTCGGCACTTCCTCTAAATTTATTTATGACATATTCACATTTATTAATATACACCGCCAGTTCCCTAACTTCCCCTCGGAAAATCGGGATCATCTTAATTACATTCTCAGGAACTAAAGTAAGGCCTTCCATTTTAAATGCAAATAAAATTTAAACACGCTAAAATAAACTGATTGCAAAATACCGAAGTAGGTCAATTGAACGTGGACTTTAACACCTTCGCTGACGTTGTAAATAAATGTTGTTACGGTTTTGTTTTATTCTTAATAATACGAATACCTAATATTCTAAAATAATATCGTTATTATAGCGTTTTGTTATCCTTAATAACGCGAAGATATCCTAAATTGGGAATGATATTATGGCGTTTTTTATCCTTAATATACAATACCTAATATTTTAAACTACTAGCGTTATTGTGGCGTTTTATTATCCTTAATAACGCGAATATTATTGTTAACTAGGAATGTTATTTTGGCGTTTAATTATCCTTAATAACACAAAAAAATTAACCTAATAATGTTATTACGGCGTTTTCTAATCCTTAATAACACATATATTTAAAACAAGTAAGGATACGTATAAAAGGAACAGAAAGGATGATGAAAAAGATTGACTCACATTCCTCCCGGCAGCTTTCACGACACCTTACAGATGGTCTGGAATACTCAGGATTGCTTCCGGTCGGCTGGAGATGGACAGCTTCCTGGAACAGCTAGGTTGACTGGTTTCTTCTGCGGCAGGTCCTCTTGATATTTCTTAATAAATTTATTTGTTCGGCTACCCGTTGAAACGTAGAAACGTACGTAGTCCGGCACGGTACTTTCGCGATATTTGATCGGCTTCTGAACGTGTCAGGAAAACGACGGGTATCCTGTCCTCAGCGCCAATTAAGATAATGACAAGGACTTTAGTTTAAAAAAATATATTTATTTAAACTGACAGAGTAACCACTTAGCTTACAATCAAGATTATTCTGACTTAAAATGACTTAAGAGCTAGTATTTATAATTAAATAATGCAATTCAGCATTGACGCATGTTCCAGTTACGCAATGCTGAATCTTCTAATTAGCTTTCGCTGACAAAAGATATATTAGGGGTGCTGGCACCCTTAACTCGCGCCTCACGCCCTCCGAGCTCGCCACCTGCGCGCTCGTCTGCAAGGCCTGGGCCGAGTACTCGGTGAGTAGTGTACCGGGAGCAGGCGCGGGTGCGGCGTGCGCGGGGTCGCCGTGGCTGGACCGCGGCGCCATGCTGTGCGTGTTCGCGCGCCTCACGCCCTCCGAGCTCGCCACCTGCGCGCTCGTCTGCAAGGCCTGGGCCGAGTACTCGGTGAGTAGTGTACCGGGAGCAGGCGCGGGTGCGGCGTGCGCGGGGTCGCCGTGGCTGGACCGCGGCGCCATGCTGTGCGTGTTCGCGCGCCTCACGCCCTCCGAGCTCGCCACCTGCGCGCTCGTCTGCAAGGCCTGGGCCGAGTACTCGGTGAGTAGTGTACCGGGAGCAGGCGCGGGTGCGGCGTGCGCGGGGTCGCCGTGGCTGGACCGCGGCGCCATGCTGTGCGTGTTCGCGCGCCTCACGCCCTCCGAGCTCGCCACCTGCGCGCTCGTCTGCAAGGCCTGGGCCGAGTACTCGGTGAGTAGTGTACCGGGAGCAGGCGCGGGTGCGGCGTGCGCGGGGTCGCCGTGGCTGGACCGCGGCGCCATGCTGTGCGTGTTCGCGCGCCTCACGCCCTCCGAGCTCGCCACCTGCGCGCTCGTCTGCAAGGCCTGGGCCGAGTACTCGGTGAGTAGTGTACCGGGAGCAGGCGCGGGTGCGGCGTGCGCGGGGTCGCCGTGGCTGGACCGCGGCGCCATGCTGTGCGTGTTCGCGCGCCTCACGCCCTCCGAGCTCGCCACCTGCGCGCTCGTCTGCAAGGCCTGGGCCGAGTACTCGGTGAGTAGTGTACCGGGAGCAGGCGCGGGTGCGGCGTGCGCGGGGTCGCCGTGGCTGGACCGCGGCGCCATGCTGTGCGTGTTCGCGCGCCTCACGCCCTCCGAGCTCGCCACCTGCGCGCTCGTCTGCAAGGCCTGGGCCGAGTACTCGGTGAGTAGTGTACCGGGAGCAGGCGCGGGTGCGGCGTGCGCGGGGTCGCCGTGGCTGGACCGCGGCGCCATGCTGTGCGTGTTCGCGCGCCTCACGCCCTCCGAGCTCGCCACCTGCGCGCTCGTCTGCAAGGCCTGGGCCGAGTACTCGGTGAGTAGTGTACCGGGAGCAGGCGCGGGTGCGGCGTGCGCGGGGTCGCCGTGGCTGGACCGCGGCGCCATGCTGTGCGTGTTCGCGCGCCTCACGCCCTCCGAGCTCGCCACCTGCGCGCTCGTCTGCAAGGCCTGGGCCGAGTACTCGGTGAGTAGTGTACCGGGAGCAGGCGCGGGTGCGGCGTGCGCGGGGTCGCCGTGGCTGGACCGCGGCGCCATGCTGTGCGTGTTCGCGCGCCTCACGCCCTCCGAGCTCGCCACCTGCGCGCTCGTCTGCAAGGCCTGGGCCGAGTACTCGGTGAGTAGTGTACCGGGAGCAGGCGCGGGTGCGGCGTGCGCGGGGTCGCCGTGGCTGGACCGCGGCGCCATGCTGTGCGTGTTCGCGCGCCTCACGCCCTCCGAGCTCGCCACCTGCGCGCTCGTCTGCAAGGCCTGGGCCGAGTACTCGGTGAGTAGTGTACCGGGAGCAGGCGCGGGTGCGGCGTGCGCGGGGTCGCCGTGGCTGGACCGCGGCGCCATGCTGTGCGTGTTCGCGCGCCTCACGCCCTCCGAGCTCGCCACCTGCGCGCTCGTCTGCAAGGCCTGGGCCGAGTACTCGGTGAGTAGTGTACCGGGAGCAGGCGCGGGTGCGGCGTGCGCGGGGTCGCCGTGGCTGGACCGCGGCGCCATGCTGTGCGTGTTCGCGCGCCTCACGCCCTCCGAGCTCGCCACCTGCGCGCTCGTCTGCAAGGCCTGGGCCGAGTACTCGGTGAGTAGTGTACCGGGAGCAGGCGCGGGTGCGGCGTGCGCGGGGTCGCCGTGGCTGGACCGCGGCGCCATGCTGTGCGTGTTCGCGCGCCTCACGCCCTCCGAGCTCGCCACCTGCGCGCTCGTCTGCAAGGCCTGGGCCGAGTACTCGGTGAGTAGTGTACCGGGAGCAGGCGCGGGTGCGGCGTGCGCGGGGTCGCCGTGGCTGGACCGCGGCGCCATGCTGTGCGTGTTCGCGCGCCTCACGCCCTCCGAGCTCGCCACCTGCGCGCTCGTCTGCAAGGCCTGGGCCGAGTACTCGGTGAGTACTGTTGCTGGCTAAACTAACTTACACATATAGACTCTCCTGAGCAAAATAGCGCACACTAAACGATCGGTTGGGCGACCTATATTTCTTTTTCGCGCGCGAAAGCGGGACATGTTGTCCTTCCGCATCGTTCCCGCCAACTGGGAAAAGGAGGTTGAAGATCGCGACCACTGGAGGAAAACCCTGGGTGAAGGGGTAGTTGCACACGATGAAGCGTGGTTTAGCCTTCTTCACACTAGGCGAGAACTGAGACACTAGCGCGCTGCTCTCCCACCTTCGTCACCGGGCACGGCATTCTCCTGCCAGCTATACGGTCGCGGCTGCCGCTGTCGCATTGGTCTTAATAGTGCCTCACTTTTATGGACGCTGTCTAAAGTCTAAACCATCACTTTATTAATGTTACAGGCCAATGATTATGATATATTTTAACTCAAAACTTCTTTAAAATGATTAAATATGCTTGTTATCTTGCAGATGGATCCATCCCTATGGCGCAGCATGTCATTCGTGCAAGTGCGCGTGTCGGCCGCGCAGCTGGCCGGCATCGCGCGCCGCCAGCCCCTGTCGCTCGGCCTCGAATGGTGTCATCTCGCTCGTCGCCAACTGGCTTGGTAAACATACCTCTCTTTCTCTCATTTTAGCGTTTATGTCGATTGCACTCTCGGCATAGAGAAAGAAAAGAATAGAGAGTGAGCACTTTACATCAGATTTGGTACCAAAACGACTATTATTTTCGCAGTCGACATCTAGCATCGAGTAGCGGTACTATTAGTAACACTTCTTGATACTCTAGTGTCGAGACTTACGAAAATTGTATTGAACAACAATTTACAACTAATATAAGGTAGAAGCAGTTGAAAATAGAGTTCCGGTTAATCTGGTTATAATATTGGTTGAAAATTGTTGTGGACTAGACTGTTCGGTTGGTGCTACATCTATTGTCAAGTAGCAGTACTGATAATTCCGCTACTCCTTTCCAGATATCGACTACTAAACGAAAATACAGTCTATTTGGTACTAAAACTGAAGTAAAAGAAAAAAATACATGTAGTAGTGCTCACTCTACACTACTACATGTATTTTTTTCTCTATGCTCTCGGCAAGTTTTGGAGCCTAGGAATCATGATTTGAAAAGTGTATCATTTACCACGTATCTAAATGAAACAAATTCTAAATACTGTCCTTATGTGTCCAGGCATAGTCTAATAAAACATGGTCTTCTCTTCCCAGAGTGACACAAGCCTACGTCACAATAACATGGCCGCTATATACAGTGTGGAAAGATAAGTCGGGCCCTGGAGGGAAACTACCTTAAATCCTTAAGCTGGCTCATTTTACTTAAAGGAGACATTCCTTTATTTTTAAAAAGAAATAAAACTGCATTCTTAGATTTTTCTTGTTTTTCTTCAATTTGGCTTGTCTAAAAAAATCTTGAGTACTAAATATTTTATGGATAATTTGTATGACAGATGAGTGTAAGACCTAATGTTTCTTGGAGAAATGTTATCATTAACATTAACTGTATCGACTAGTAGAATAAAATTGCGAGTGTTTATTTTTTGGAATCTTTAGTCGGTTCGAGTCCCGGGCGAGGCAAGCAAGTATTAGAAAATCTTTGAATGCAGTTTAGTTTCTTTTTAAAAATAAAGGAATGTCTCCTTTAAGTAAAATAAGCTAGCTTAAGGATTTAAGGTAGTTTTCCTCCAGGGCCCGACTTATCTTTCCACGCTATAGCGCTATCGCATATTATCATATAGCGCTGTCGCATGATGACGTAGACTTGTGTCCGTCAGGTGACCTAGAAAAGACGGGAAGAGAGTACCAGGCGGAGTATATTATTATACCATGTGTCCAGGCTGCTGGCCCGGCTGCCGGCGCTGCGCTCGCTGTCGCTGGCGGGCTCGCCGGCGGAGGCGGCGCTGGCGCTGCGCTCGTCCACGTGCCCGCCGCTCACGTCGCTGGACCTGTCGTTCGCGCGCTGCCTCGACGACGCCAAGCTGCGCGGCATCCTGGCGCCGCCCGAGAACTCCCGCCCCGGAGGAGGCAACCGCACCGGCGCCGAGCCCTCCCGCCTCGCCGCGCTCAGCGTGCTGCGCCTGCCCGGGACCGATATCACGGACGTGGCCATGAGATATGTTGTGCAGGTGGGTATTTACTACCACTAAGTTAAAGGGTTTATTAGATCTGGTCGCCGGATACTTTTTATTAAGAACAACTGCAAAATATCGGCGTTCAAATAGATGTAACGAGCTCTTAAGTTAGACCTTTAGAAAAAATAAAAGTTGTACTGTTTCTACAAACCTATTAGGCCCACTTGCACCATTCCACTAACCTGGGATTAACCGGTTAAACCGTTAAGCTAGTGTCAAATTGTACTGGTAACCATGGTGACACTCCAGGTTTAACCTGTTAACCCCGAGTTAGTGAATGGTGCAAGTGGCCCTTAGAAGTTTCCTACCGCTAAACTAAAGCGTAAAAGAATTCAAAGACTTCACAAATTTTGTGATGAATACTAGCTACAACACATGCTTCATTAATCTACGAGCGTCTGAAAATAGCTTCTAAGTCCTTCAACGATCCTATAAGGATCATATATTATTACATTGTAAGAAAGTGAGAAATGTCTGACAGTTAAAGATTTTATACAGTTCAAAGTGCCGGGAATTAAGGCCATCAGCAAAATCAAACAAAGTAGTCAGAATATTGCAATTACTGGTGATATCTCGAAAACTTACTTACTGCTGTGGCGCAACGACCCGAAATGGATCATGGCCTCCGACACCAAAGACCGCCATGCTACACTGTCCAAAGCCGTTTCTGTCCAGTCGACGGCGCCGAGTTCGCTAAGTTCTTTAAAGCTGCACTTCGTCTCTCCAGCGGTACCTAGGGCATCCAGACGGCCTTCGGCCACTTGGTACCCCAGAGTACGCCCTCCAGATTGCGCGATCTTCCCCCATCCGGCCTACGTGCCCGAGCCATCGGAGGCTATAGTTCGTTTTTCTAGCATTAGAAATAAGGTAAACGATCTTGATGTGTCTTTTAATTGAAAAACACATTTAAAAAATAAGTTACGGCAAATATGTAACAATTATGAATCTAATACGATCATTTATATTCTTTTGCTTTCATAAGTAACAGTTACTGATTTTTAAAAAGCAATTTTCAATTAAAAGACGTGTCAAGATCGCTTACCTTCTTTCAAGTTTTTTCTAATGCTAAAAAAACGAACTATAGCATCGGTATCTGGAAAAGCAACATGTAATCTAACGAGGCATATGTTATCCAGGCGTTACCAAAGCTGGTGGAGCTGGACGCGTCGTCGTGCGCGCGGCTGACGGACGCGGGCGCGGCGCAGCTGGCGCACCACGGCCTGCAGCGCCTGTCGCTGGGCGGCTGCCGGCTGCTCACCGAGGCCGCGCTCGACCATCTGGCGCGCTGCCCCAACCTCATCAGGTAGTTATCGCAACTTCATTGCACATAGGCTCTCCACTGTTTGCTCCCACCGTGTACTTGGTTTCTTCGGCCATCTTAGCAGGACAGAGCCAGATTGCCTGGGAAAAGTGCATTATTACTGGCCGCATGGCAAGAAAGCGTAGGGGTGGACATATGGCTACGCGTTGAGCGGACAGAATAACGTCAGAGACAAACGCCACATAACCACATTGCAGGCTAGCATGCACTGGGCCCTAGACATAGTGGCTTGAGGATACGACAAGGAAGAAGATTTCACATAACAGCTGTACAAAAGGCAAACTTCTAAAGACAGCAGGCAGACTTCTCTACCGGTCAACCTAAGGGTGAAACAAAAATATATCGAAGCATGAATGTATATTGCATAACGAGATAAGACTGCCTTAAAATTTTCATGCCATGCGCGAAAATTGTCACGCGAAGCAATTAGATTTGTACAAACGTGTCTCAGCCACAAATTCTCCACGGACCGAGCTGCTTTGCGCGACAGTTTCTTCGTTCTGAGTGGATCAGATTGGCTAGCATGACTTGCATCTCGTGCGTGGCTCCAGACTTGAAATCGCGCTAGATTTATGTAGTCGAGCGCGAAAACGCATGCGTCACGCTAGCCGGCCAGATAGTACTAATATATATCATATATGGCCACTGGCGTCATATTGATTGTATTGAATAACTAATTGCCAGAATCATGCTTAATACCACTAATTTTGCAGACTGGATCTCCGACACGTCCCGCTCGTGTCCACGCAAGCGGTGATCAAGTTCGCCGCCAAGTCCAAGCACAACCTGCATGTGCAGGACGTGAAGCTGGTGGAGCTGCGCAAGACCTGATGCGACGACGCGCCGGCGCCCGAGCCCCCGGCTGACGGCGCCACTGACACTCACATCGGACGCTAGTGATACTAACAGTGATACCACGGGACAGTGTTGACGTCTGACGGTTTACATTCGCGCGTTAACTTTTTGGACGCCAATGACCGATATATCCGCACCGCAGGCCCAACGCCAAAGACTGATTAATCGGTCACTGACCACAGAGCAACATAGACCTACGTGCATATGCATAAAGTCCGAGTGACAGCTTTTGTGTTTGACACGGCGTCGAAAAGGTTAAATACGGCAGCGGGTAATTCCTATTTTTTTTTGCTGGGGCATGTTTCACGAACGAGATTAGACTTATTAGTGTTTTGTCAATCCATACGATTCGACTATTCGTGTGTTTATCTAATACCATTCGGAAAATTGACCTCAGTTGGTCACATGGAGTTCAAATTCCGGCAAAAAGCATCTATTGGCAAACATTTCTATGATGGTTGTTTATGGTGTAAATAAAATATTCGTCACTTCTACTTGTATGCTTTAGTTTGTGATTCTAATTGATTATTAGTCGATATTATCAACATTTCTTGTATGGAATTCTGATTTAGTAAGCAAGGCTGATAGTGATGGATACGTTATTTATAAAAGACCACCATACTCAAACTCATGTTGTGTATTATACTTTTAGGCTTTTTTGTACATTACCACATGGTAGTACCAGTATCTACACACAAGTTTGAAATTGGAATAGCTATCTCGTTATAATTTAGAACAGTGGCATTAAATTAGATAACATGAGCTTGCTATTGCTGTTTTGGACTTCAGACTAAGATACAATTCTCAGTGTCATTGAAAACTATCTCTTACGTGCATTTTAGTAAAATCCATCACAATCAAAGTAGATTTCAATGAAACTGAGAATTCATTCATTCAACTCGCAACCCGCTTTGTTATGTCATGTGACATATTTTTTTTTCTACATTTTTTCTTAGAAGTTTACACCACAGCCAAATTGTGTTATGTTGCGGCCAGACAAGCAGGGATTCAGCGAATATTCGTGAACATAGAAATATATATCTATGTTCGTGAAGGCGTCTCTTCAATTTTCCTTGGATAGCGAGAGACGCCATAACATATTCGCCGAAGCCCTATATCTGTGGCCGCACCCTTAAAGATGTACGCGCACAACATATCAAAGGCGTCCTGGTATAAACGCTGCGAGTACGTTAGATGTAAATCAAACAAAGACTTGATTTAAGCCTATTCGGTAATTCGAAGTGATACGATTTCTAAATAAATAATAGAAGTATTGTTTTAGAGGTTGTCAAGATAGGAATAGTGAATGATGTGGTTTTTGTAGCAGCTGTTTGAAATTGGAGCGAAAATTTAATTAAGCTTTAGTGTGACTTATAGGTATATAAAAAAATATATCATCACATTTACCGGTAAAGCTAGCTATTCCACGCTGGCGTTCAAGGAGTGATATATAATTTTACTCCAATTCCAGTCATTTGGATCTTATTCGAAGCAAGCATCACATCAAATTATCCACAATTTTTGACGACTGCTAGAAAAACGCACTGGGATTCTTGTGTTTTAATGGGTGACTTAAAAATATGTAATTAATTATTGGAGAGTTTGATTTTTCCAATTATTTTAATCTATCTTTTGCAATATCAGTGCCAACATATAGTTTCTATATGAACCAGCACATATTTCATTGCACAATCAAATAACTATATTTAGAGTTGAACGATATTAATTTTATTGCGTACTGTTGGATTGGTATTCTATTATATTTTATTGTTGGTTTTATGTTTGACAACGATGGCCTTTAATGTCGAAGGTTTTCGATAAATTATTGAATAAACCTTTGCATAAAGATAAAGGTAACGATATATATTAATAGTATGTTGCTGCTTCATAGCATAACCAAGTTTCAATGCCTCCATGTCTTATAAAGTAATTACCTACTGCAAACTTAGTTGCCCATATTTATTATAAATAGTTATAGTTCGTTTTTTTAGCATTAGAAATAAGGTAAACAATCTTGATGTGTCTTTTAATTGAAAAACACATTTAAAAAATAAGTTACGGCAAATATGTAACAATTATGAATCTAATCCGAACTTTTATATTCTTTTGCTTTCATAAGTAATAGTTTTTGATTTTTAAAAAGCGTTATTCAATTAAAAGACATGTCAAGATCGCTTACCTTCTTGCAAGTTCTTTCTAATGCTAAAAAACGAACTATAGAGCAAGCTAGTGATAATACGAGGAAGCTCGCTTGATTTGCGACTGAGTTCGTAAAGGGCCGAAGAGTATGAGTGAGCTAAAGGACTAGCGAACCGTTAACGCTAACTTGTTCAACTTTATATGCCTCGGAACGTCATTCAAACATGTTATAAAATTAATAAGAAATAATACTTTATTGAGAAGCATTGAAACACTGGTTATCTACTGAAACGGCACACTCAACACTTGTATTCAAATATGGATCTCTAAACTTCTTATAATGATAGGATTCCTCGAACAATTGTTCGTATACTTTCCTTATATATTGTTCCAGCAATACTTACTTTTTGTAAATATTAAATGATTATTTATTTCGCACTCCTGAAAAGGAATAATTATTTTAGGTTCATGACAATTGTAAGAGCTTAGGTTGTATTTTTCTTAGTTCTAGTCGCTTTTTAGGTTTAAGCTATTATTAATAGGTACCTATGTTTGACTGACCGATTATATAACATTTATTGATCATTTCTTGAACTTTTAGAGGCTACACAATAAATTTACGCTTTTCGTTTTCATTGAACACTAACTAAATGTGACGTCCCACGGGTAAAGGTACCTTATGGCGGTTAGCGCTTGCGCTATTATTAACGCCGCTCCAATATTATTGCGATGCTATGCGACGTAAGCGCCAGCCGCCATAAGGTACCTTTTCCCGTGGAACGTCACAAATATTTCCGAAATTTTGTAGAATAATGCTTGAAAAGTTACAATAAAGCTGGTGCAAATTATACACATTTTTGACACTCTACGTAATGATTAGTTTTGTACGTTATGATATGATATTATCGTAATAGTTAATTAAATTAGATCAGATTTTTCAGTATAAAAGAAGTTTGAGAACAACAATGAAAATAATATCAGTATGTTAGTTTGTAAGGTCCGACTGTGGTCACAGCGTAAGGTCGGAGGGCCGCCTATAGGTTTAGCATAGAGAGGTAACTACACATTACACTATACTTGTCAAACTAGCAGATTATTCATTTCAAATTTCTAACCAACTACTTTTTAGATACCCAACTCCTTGTCAGTTAATGGTTATGTTAATACATTTCATTTCATTATATATGTCGGCGGCCGATCGTAAGATCAGGCAGATCGTAATGTTCCTGTGTATTGTTTTGAGATTAGTCACATTAAACCAATATATAGGTAAGATAGATTCGTTAGGTTGCTTCAGATGCCCGAAGGGCAAACTGCCCAGAAATAGAGCGGGGCTCGGTCGACTCAGGGAACGAGTCAAAGATTTTCACGTTTACGATATGCCTAGGACTTTCACGATATGCCTGATCTTACGATCGGCCGCCGACATATACATGATAATTGATAACACGGTCAGTTTATTAATACAATACACAATTTAGCATTTACGAAGTCAGACTGTACTCCATTGTTTCGAGTATTCTTCTATACTCTTGATATTACTCATATTATTTTTGAAAACAACTAGAAAAGTGCCAATAGAGTCTGTTGCTTTGACAAGTATATTCCGCGGACTGTACATAGGTAGCCTAAGTCGTTATCGAGTAACATATGTACTTGAAACCATAGGCTCATAGTTAAAATACGGAGCTAGTATATAAGCATTGTGTGCCTCTGTGTATAGAGAATATAGTGATAAACAAGAATCGTTAATAAAATTATATATACGGAAACAAAATACAATTATTATTCACAGATTAGAATTATTGGTTGAATAAAATGGTGAATAATGATTATATTGCAAAGTCTACATAAATCTAGTTTTGTAAGATGCCTTTATGCGAGAGTTTTTAAATCAATTTGAAAGATGTTTTTATATTAAGGCTCATCTACACGATGGGCCAACGCTTGCCACTCCAAGGGACGCAGCCATGTGGTAGAATGAGATAGCAATATCACTTGCTCCCTCTACTACGCAACTTCATAAGAGCTACCCCTCGGGGTTAGAGGTGGCAAGATATTGGCAAAATATTATCTAGTTATGATCCCTTCACACGAGAAGAAGAAGACTTGCTCCCTCTAACGCATGGGTGCGTCCCTTGGAGTGGCCGGCGCTGGCCCATCGTGCAGAGGAGCCATCAGCCAGCTCGCATGCAGGCCGTCGTTGGTTGAAGCGTGATATTAAACCAATGGCTAGGTAAGAGTAGCGCCGCACGGCGACGAGCAACATGTATCATTGGTTACCATAAGCACTCATAGTATTTGAAATAAATATTTACAATGAACCTTTTATTTTATTTCTTAGTAGATACGAGTACATACCAACTAGATTTCTAGATCATGTTTGGTATGACCTATATATTCATTTCGTAAATGACTTAAAAAAACTCCCTGTACAGTCGCCATCAGATATATCGAAGCGGCCAAAGTGCTCACAATCATCTGAACACTCCTCTATTGTTAGGGCGTTAGAGTGCGTGTTCAGATATTGTGAACACCTTGGCCGCTCCGATATATCTGATGGCGACTGTACATATTTTTACTGTTTTATTACTTTTATTAGTATTGAACTGTAATAATATTTTGGTGGTAACTACTGCTACTGGAAAAAAAAATCCCACCTTTTACCAACTCTGTTTGGTGGCAAGTACTACCGGGATTTTTTTCTGAGTAGTCACCAGTGGTAAAAGGTGGGAAAAAAATCCCAGTAGTTTCCACTGGTAAAAACTTGGTGGTAACTCGTGGGAATGACCCGTTACGTGAAACGTCAAACTTCTATGAAATTATGACGTATAAATAACACTTGCACTGCGTAGGCTATCAAAATCGCTGCAAACTTTTCTTGGTCTAACTCTTGGGATTGTTAGAAAACAATTTCCCCAATGAGGGCGCTACTGGACGGTCGACGCCAAAGGTCCAACGTTTTCTGTTCTCTTTCAAGGCGCAGCAACTAGTATCATTTCTCTCTCCTCGCTCGTTAAAAATGCCGTTTGTCAAAAAAGGACAACCATACTGTTGACAAGGTGGACTTCAAATCAAGTGTTGCCTTTCTTGATGCGCCCAGTCTGTATACGTGTGAGTAAAAGCGTATATGTGTGCTCTTTTAGGGATGTGAAAAGTCGATTTTAATCATGTTATATATCGATAAACGCTACACAGCGGAACGAAATAGCGATTAATTGAAGCTTCAATATCTTCGTTAAACATAAACATAATTGAAATGCTAATGGATAATGAATATATTATAATATAATAATATAATTCAATTATTGCGGAACACCTATTTTAGGAGGTATTTATGTATTTTAATTAAATATCTGAACTTTCCCTTGGTTCCCTGCTGGGGCGTGACTATAAAATTGTAATCTGATAACCACAATAAAGAATAAAAGCGTTTTTGGTCATTTTAGGTATCGTTAAGCCTTTGAAGTAAAATTAAAATTGCAAGAAATGTCGATAGTTTATCGATATGACTTTATCGACATGGCTACAGCAACGTGGGCCTCATTGTTAATCGTACACTAAACAAAAGTGGCAACAGTGACAGCTCGCTGAGACACCGTCTTTATATATTATTAAGTCTATGGTCGACGCAGTTTTCGCTAAGTTCCAACGTTCCAAGTAGACATCAAATTTTAAACTCTATCGCCATCTGTCGTACTCTTTTAATATAAAGTAGAATGTGATTCGAGGGAATTCATGCGATCAGTAGTGCAGAGAAATGCTCAAAGATGGCGCTAGTTATGTTTAATCTTGTACAAATAGCCTTTCCAATCCGAAAAAGTAAAGGTCAAGTTTGCCCACGTTTTTTAAAAAGATTATTCATTAGAAAAATGAAATGAGAAACATAATAATATTAGGCCCTACTCCGCTGCCAGCGGCACCCTAGGTTAGGTTTCTTTTTTATAATGTGTTTATACATATTTTTTGTAATATTTTATTAATGTTTTTATATTGTACTTCTATAATATCAGTATAAGATCCAGTTCGAAGGACCGACGGTTGATCTTCGATCAAATGTACCTATCTTAACGGTTGAGCTAAATAGCAGGGAACATCAGAATAAGATCCGGTTCGAAGGATCGACGTTTGAGCCTCGATCAAATGTACCTATCTTAACGGTTAAGCTAGTAAGGAACATCAGTATAAGATCCGGTTCGAAGGACCGACGGTTGAACTTCGATCAAATGTACCTATCTTAACGGTTGAACTAGTAGGGAATATTAGTATAAGATCCGGTTCGAAGGACCGACGGTTGAACTTAGATCAAATGTAGCTATCTTAACGGTTAAGCTAGTAAGGAACATCAGCATAAGATTCGGTTCGAAGGACCGACGGTTGAACTTCGATCAAATGTACCTATCTTAACGGTTAAGCTAGTAAGGAACATCAGCATAAGATCCGGTTCGAAGGACCGACGGTTGAACTTCGATCAAATGTACCTATCTTAACGGTTAAGCTAGTAAGGAACATCAGCATAAGATCCGGTTCGAAGGACCGACGGTTGAACTTCGATCAAATGTACCTATCTTAACGGTTAAGCTAGTAAGGAACATCAGCATAAGATCCGGTTCGAAGGACCGACGGTTGATCTTCGATCAAATGTACCTATCTTAACGGTTGAACTAGTAGGGAATATTAGTATAAGATCCGGTTCGAAGGACCGACGGTTGAACTTTGATCAAATGTGTATACCTAATATCTTATTTACTAGTTACCTCGAGGATTAACAGAGTTTGTAAGAGATTCGCGGTAGACTAGTATATGGGCAGGCGTGGCTCACTCCGCGCTTTCGTCGCTTCGCTACAAGTACATGCGACTCACACCAATTTTGGTGTCTAGCAGTAGTATTTGCCGCGTTGCCTATTATTAAATTTATTCTGTGATATGGGTTGAACAGTCAATTTAGTATCTGTAATAAAAAAACTATTTAATTAAAAATTTAATAAACTCCCTACGCTATACGTCAAACCATTTTATGCCAAAAAGCCCTAACAACATTTTGGAAAATAGCAGATTTAAAAAAAAATTGTTGGACCGATTTCTATCAAACGTAACATAGTTAAGAACCACCTTGCGGTGGTTCTTAGAAACTCGCTTTGACTTAAAAAAAAACCACATCGAAATCGGTTAGGTAATTCGTTGAAGAGCTACGATGCCGCAGACAGACATTGGCGTCAAACATATATATATATATATATATATATATATATATACACCCCTATTTTTGCGTCGGGGGTAAAGGTTATATATAAGTACATATAATAAAAGATTAGTGGGTGCTGTAGCTAGATATATTGAATGTTTGTTTTTAATATCAACTAGAATTGAAAGCCAACAAGAAAAATAACCGTAAAGAAAGACCGCTAAGCAAAAGAAATCCTGTCGCAATAAACTTGTTGTCTGCACCGAGGCAAGCTCGAACGCAAATTAGAAATTAAAGATAGCTATCTAACTCAGTAGTTAATACAGCCAGTAAAGGTGTCTTCCATTTTCTTTTTCGACACGCACTCTCCCCTATCAACGAAGAGGCGACGAGATTAGTCTAGAATCCAATTACATTTTCCAAATTTCCCATTTTTCCCCAGCCGCGGGTTCAAAGCTCACAGAAAATTATTTTCTTCGCCCCCTAAGAAATGAAAAATAAACGTGTCTCGCGCGGGAGGAGCGACAACAAGAAATAACCCGGGCCGGGTGAGAGCGGGACACAGCAATACTAGTTTAATAAAGTGTAAGCGGGATGGGTGTGAGACGTCGGAGCTCCCTAGCGGGGATTTGTTTTTTTTTTTTCTGGAGGAGGCTGTGACTTCCATTGCAAATGAGTCGCGCGGTCTAAAGTGCAAACTCCGCTTGCGGGCACGACCGTCTTAGGTGACAAGAAAATAGGTAAAGGAAATGGAAGCTTTAAATTGAACTGGGTCGCTGCGTGCTGGGTCTCTTGTTTACTTTGAATTTGTGCCATTCTTTTCGGTAAATGGTTTCGCTAAATACAAATTTCTTTCAAAAGAATTGACGGCAGCGGCTACGTACGTAATATAACGTTCTATTTTTTTGCGCTTTCGAGTCTTGCTCCTTTAAATTAAAGACAAACTACTTTCTTACGTGATTCTACGACATACTTGTGTCAAATTTTCAGTTAATATACCCCTGTAAGAACTTCCTTAAGTTATTTGCAACGAATTACGAAAACATGTTAAATCTGCATTTCGTTTAAAATGAGAGCGTAGCTGTAGGTACCTGACGATTATGTTTTTGTGGCTTATAAGACTCACAACAGAGAGCCTAAAGGTATAGCAACACGAGCAAGCATGACAACATAGATTAACCACATTAACAAGTAGAGAACAACAGCGACAGATGGCCGGCAAGTGCCTAGCTTTACGACACTATTACGGCGATATAACGTGTAATGCCATGTAAATGTGATAAAAATGAAAATGTCCCCGCGCGGAGGCCGGTTGACTTCGCTATTGTGGGGTCTGGGCTACCGCAATTAATTCTGTTTGTGTCGTCTTTTATATGACAATTTATACGTATTTAATTATGGTTTTTACTCCTTGGGGGATATTCGGATTTGCCAGATACGCCACCATCTCATTTTTCAATGAAAAACTGTTGTTTATAGTGTTGCATGTGTGTGTAGCATCTTCGTCGTTGCCGATTTGGTGTCGCTGCCACAGAATAAATAATAGTACTAGGTACAGAAGACTCACTCTCTAACAAAACGCGTCTGTCACGATCAGCACAGATATGGCCGCTAGGTGGCGACAGCGCCACGCGCGGCTTATGGCAAACCCCAAAATTGGGGTCGTACGGATGGACTTTTAGCTACCTGTAGCAAAGTGACGAAATCGCGGAGTGAGCCACGCCTGTCGCTGCCGACCTTAGGCGGACTACTGTAGTTGATTGGCCAATGAACTGTAATTTTAGCTATAGGATACAAAAACAGAGTCAGACTAATAGTTGATATAAAGCAATGATATATTTATCAGTCGGCGAGCGTATCGATCAGCTGGGCCCGCTCACGCGACGCTGATTCGCGCTCTGACAGTGACGCGACTGACGCGACTTGCAACCGCTTTAATGTACAGTCGGCCGCACAAGTACACTTCAAATAGGTCCTAATTTTATAAATATTTTTTCAATTTGGTCCGACCAATAGAGAGATAGAGTAGAGCGAAGTGTCGTCTCGCTGGAATCTTTAACAGCCCTACTGGGGAGTATTACCAACTCGTACTTCCACCTTACAGAAGATCACAAATGGCTTAGTACTTCAAGTTACTTTACTCTATGTATAGGTATCATAAATACCTATACATTGCTGTGAGTATGGAATCATTACTCACTCTTTTTCATTTAGGAGGAATCGCCTGATGGCAAGCGATTTCCGTCCGTTCGTAGACGAACTAAAGTCACCGACATAGCCCACCGGATTAGCAAGCTGAAGTGGCAATGGGCAGGCCACATTGCACGCAGAGAAGATGGCCGATGGGGTCGAAAAGTGCTCGAATGGAGACCACGGACTAGCAAGCGCAGCGTGTAGTACGTCCACCCACAAGATGGATAGACGACCTTGTTAAGGTCGCCGGAAGACGCTGGATGCGGGTCGCTTCCAATCGGCACGTATGGAGATCCAAGGGGGAAGCCTATGTTCAGCAGTGGACGTCTTATGGCTGAGATGATGATGATGATGAAGCGATTTCCGTCGCCACCTATAGTTCGTTTTTTTTAGCATTAGAAAGAACTTCGCAGAAGTAAGCTTGTGGTTCCAAATCCGGCACTTTTAGCGGTAACAATTTGAAGTAAATTATATGTATTGACCATGCTACATTAGATAATTCAATAATTATTAACAATTAAAGAGCCTGATAAAAACTGCACGCTTACTTCTGTGGAGTTCTTTCTAATGCTAAAAAAAACGAACTATAGACATAGATAGACACCTGCAACACCAGAGGGGTTGTCAGTGCGTTGCCGGGAGTACGTTCTTACTCTCAATAAAGAAAATCCTAAATCAAAAACCTATGTTTCAGGGCTGTTGTGCCTGCGACGGTACCGGCAGCTGAGTGAGCGCTGAGTGGCGGGCACGCGACGCGGTGGGCCGCACGCACGCTCGCAGCGAATTAACGAGATTTGCTTGTAAACGCCGTGCTAAGGAAGCACCGTGTCGGTCTGGTGGCTTGGGAAATCGGTACAAACTTTCAACTGCTTAGGGGCAGTTTTGGGTTTAAAGAAATTTTATTTCTCATAAGAATTTTACAATTCACTTGCACGAGAATTAGAAGTAACAAAGTTAACATTGGTCGGGTGAGTGAGATTTAAAAAAATCCTTTTTAAATTGAGCTAGAGAATATTATGATTTATATTTCAAGGGTTTAGGCTCTGAGTGTCAGTAAATGAGGAACGGAACTGCTTTATATACAGGTCGATTCACGGAAACTGGCACGAAAGTTACTACTTGAGTAGTATTCTGATTTGTAACATTGCACGACACGACACCGAATGGGAGGTTCATAATTGCCGCTCTACAGACTATACGGCTTAGTAAATAGAAAAAGTATCAAGATTAAACTTTGACAGTGGAAAAAGGAGAAATTTCAAATTCGGATGAGAGATTAACCCGTCGCGCATACGTTTTTCAAATTTATCGCCATTTTCTACTGACAAAGCTGGCTTGTCCGACAATCCAAGCGGAAGCTTATAATTATAGGTAGTCCTTTTCAACTCCATATTATGTTACAAAGAGACTTCCGCTTACTCTAGCCTTTAGGCGATTCAGTTGTTCACTCGATAAGCAATATATACCTACTATACTAGACCATCCCTCTTGCTTATTATCCTCGTAAAATCTGCCAAGTACAAAGATTAGCCTTGTAAGCAAACCCTTGCACATAAATCATAGAGCACTGGAATGGAAGTGAAATATGAGGCAAGTGTATCAAATAGGTGAGCGGAGTAATCGGCACATGTGTCGCGCAGATTATAGATATGGCAACATTATGATTACTAAGCGTACGCTAGAAGAGGGTGCGCCGAAAACGCGCACTCCGGACTAGTGCCTGAATCCATCGCTGTCATCGCATCGCATCGGTGGCATAGCTGTATGATAACAGCGGAAAGTTTGTGCAGTCAAACATGTTTCACAGTGATAATTTTATTAGAGTCGGAGGTAGAGATTCGATTTGGGTCGCTATTCCATATTCCGAGTTTTCCTTGGATAAACATGAAGTAAAGCAAAATATACTTAAAAACGTGTTATGCCTTGTAGATGTAGATGTAGATTATGCCTTGCCTAGGTTATGCCTTACTTTATATGAGTAAACCTTGCTTAGTTTATTCGTTCCTGTATTTGCTTGGTTAAGTATCTACAATCCGCGCATGATCCGAGCTACGTGCTTTTTCGAACTTAGGGAAACAAGAGAGAGTGCGCCGTGTTGTGCACCGAGAGCGAGTTAAGGGAGGCTCCCTAAAAATTCCTCTGATTCCTCTTCCGATTCCTCTGCAAACCGTAAAAGCGTGCACCACAACTCGTCGAACGTGCATTACCCGGGTGTCGGCAGCTCAGTGCCGCGAATTCCCTCAAGTTATTATGGCCTACTGAACCGGGTAACGAAACCGCCTCCCCGGGGCCCCTGTAAATACGCAGCTTTGTCATAACTACAGCTATCCGTCTTAAATAACTAGAATTTTGCGTTCTCTTTATTAACTTAGGTGGTCTACCAGCAAAGATAACGATTATTCGAAAAATGGGCTAGGCTGTCAGGAGTAGTCAGGACTCCGTCCGAATACTTGCCACTTTCAATTTTAATTACAGGTGACAAACGGGCTGTCAACTATTGGAATGAGACTGTCAAACATAGGGATATTTACATTTACCGTACTGGGTCAAATATAACATGACTACCTAGTTTACGTTTGAATCACTCTGGTGCTTGTACTCGTTTCGTATCTTTCCAAGTATATGACAGCGGTAAAATACTCGGTACTTATTGTCTGTGAGTAATCATTTGATGTCAACTTTAACCTAAGGTCCCATCTGTCCCCTTAACCCTAAACTGGCTACGATTAACCACCCCGAGGTGTCCGTATTCCCTAGACGTTTCGACGGCGGGCACGTTTAATTTACTATTATTTACTTTCGCAAAATCGTATCTCATGTCATGTGATATTGTATAAACACCCGTATTCTTGGAGCCACAGAGTGTACAATCCCGTGAAATAACTACGATGAAATAGGAGTTCGTGAAAGTAGAAGGTTTGATTTTGGAATAGAAGGATTATTTCCACTATTACGGGTAGTACATATTTACTAGAATGAAAACATGGTGTTTCAAGGGCTCAAGGGATATGACCTAGTATGGTTCAATAATAAAAAGGAGGCAAGTTTTGACTCTTTAGAAAAGGGCAGAATTAATCCAAATAACAGTTTGTGGGTATTAATCGTTTCACGTTATTTTGGAAACAGCCTTTGACAAGGTTTTTACCTACTACGTCTAGTCGTCTACAGTGCAGACTTTAAAATAGGTAAAAAGTAGCTCGCGCCAATTACAGGTCGAATGAATGAATACCAATAATAGAGAACCTTATAGAAATAGAGCCAAAATCCGATGATTTCCCCGAAACAATAAATAATTTTCGCGGATCATATTATTACGAGTATAAGTATGTAGATTAATATGCGTATCAAATAGGTGGTCCTCTAATAGGTACCTATATGTCTTCCTTTGATGCATACTGAAGCGTCACCGTGTCTAAAATATGATGTTTTTAGTTATTTTAAAACTCAAACATGTTATACAAAATAGCACCTACTTTAACCGATACAACACATGAACATACATTGTCGAGTCGAGGCGAACTGAGGGTCTATTTCCATTATACTTAACTTTTATGAACAACCCAGACATTTTCTGTTTTATATTTATAAATCGCTATTGTCACCACAATGCGCGTAATTCGAGGACACGCTGGGACGAAGCCCTCGGCATTAATCGTATGTACATAATGAAATGAGTTCAATATGCGTCCTCGGTCCCTAGAGACACACAGGAGCAACTACGCTGGTGAAAGCGATGCGGTATATGTCCATAAAAATATATTAGGATAAAGTTTTTTTTTACAAGTTAGGACAATTTTATCATCCTGGCGAAATTTAAGTTTGGAGATTTTTAATTTACAAAAATATTGACGACAAAGGTACATAGAGCAAAATAAGTGATGGTCATCTTAGTCAATCCTATGCTCTCTCACACTCTCTAACAGCTGTTAGCAGTTAGGTTAGAGAGTGTGAAAAGCGAAGCTGCATGGGCTCTTGTCGATTTCCATGTAAGTTTTTCCTCTGCCTTCTCCTCGACAGCCTGACACTGACATGATCTTTAATTTTTCTTTTAGTTTACCCACGTAGGTACGTACGTAAAATATATTCTATTCTACGCTGTAGTTTCACTTCTCCTAGGTTCCGTTCCCTTATACGAATATGAAGTTATTTTGCATTCGATGTGCTGTAGATGCATCTTCATCCCCTCAACATTTAAATCCCCTCTTTTCTCTTACTATTTAATAAGTTCCAAAATAAATAGAAAATCTCAGTGTAAAAGGCAGCTTACCTCATCGTCGCATTCATCAATCCTCATCGAGCTCCCTTGGGCCGGCCTCGCTCCGTGTTTGAGCACTGCAGTGTCCTTGTTTACTGATCATTTATTTTTTAACCTGTTTGATTAGATGGGCCGATGTGCAGTGATTAATTGCTGTTGGTATCGCTGATATTCGTCGTACGAGATTCATAGACTGAAAGGAGTAGGAAACTATACTGAAAATAGTAATTCAAGACCAAAAAAAGTAAAAATGTTGCCACTTTTTACTGGCGCTTCTTGTATGTATGTAAAAATAAGTAAATAAAAGTGATTTTTTAAATCGTAGGAGTAAAATTACTAATAAATAAATTATCTTAGCGTGTTTTTTTATAACAAAAGAATTTACAGTTTTTACAAACATATTATTGCAGTGGCAACATTGTCTTACTTTTTTGGTCTTGAATAACTTTTTTCAGTTTAGCTTTTAATGTTGTGTAGTTTTGCGTCCTAATCATTATTTGGCACAAAGTGTCCATCGATCGCAGGATTCCTATTCCTATTTAGGAGCCAAGATCTACCTAAGGAATATTAAACTGGATTAAAGTTATAAATTTTTATTTACCTAGGTAATTAAATTCAATACCGATGCATAAATAGCAAATAATTGTTAAAAATTTTTACCTTTTAGCGTTTATTTAGTTAGAGCATTTGTTTAAAATATTGGTGCTTAAACGAAAGTATTATGTAAGTGCCGTGTACGCTAATACCGTGTGAAAATTAATAGAGTGTCGGATAAACCTGACTTGCAACTCTACAAAAGTGTCACTCCAAACTTCAACTTTAAAAAACGTGGGATATGCAAATAGGAGCTAGTATTTCGCATTATAATTTAAATCCAACCTAACTTAGCGCATTTCCTCCCCCAAGCCCCACACAATTGACGTTTCGCCCGCTACCCCGCGCTTTGTGCGCGCGATGTGAATGCACGGCCTAATCTCGATCACGTGCCTGCCACACGCCCGTCTCCTGCACACTACGTCTACACCTAGCTTTAGAAAACATTTTCTGAACACTCCCTTATTACTGAACGCGACCTTAAAACCTCCACGCAAACGTCAAATTACAACTGTCAACTTTTGGCGGTAAATTCCTTATAGAAAATGGCGGCGGGTAAAAAAGCGTGTCTTTTATCTTAACTGATTGGATAATCTGTGTTCAAACGTTATAGTATATGGTATCGGAAACAGAAATGTAAGCCCCGACGTCCTGATTAAGTCTTCTGGTGCGGGGTGTGGCAGGGAAGGAAATTATAGTGATTTTTTGACAGAATATAGAGTTTCCTTTGTTCAACCTCGTTTTTGGCAGATTTGACCAAAAATTTCCGATCTAATTATTAGCTTTTGTACAGTCTCTAGGGGTTGCATTGTGTTTACAATGAATTGGGAATCTGCGTAACAGATTTATAAGCTATGTTCGGATTATATTATAACTGATTACTAATAATATGTACTTATGGTATAAATTGGCTCAACAAAGTTTCGTTCGTAGTGTTCGTAGCTGATATTCTTTACATGCCTACACAGTACATAATTATAGTTGGTCAAGCAAATCTTGTCAGTAGAAAAAGGCGCGAAATTTAAATTTTCTATGGGAAATTATCCTTCGCGCCTACATTTTTTAAATTTGCCGCCTTTTTCTACTGACAAGATTTGCTTGACCAACTATACCTACTTAGCTGTAGCTATTAAACTTCTTTTTTAATGTGGACATCCCTCAGCACCTCCACCTCTTTCGCCCACCAGGGTCGGATGAACTATTACTAGCAAGACTAGCAACTTAGCTTTGTTTATCTCGAAGTGCGAGTAGAAATCACACTTGGCCGCAGTTTTACTTTTAGCACTTACTTTCCAGGAAGTTAGTATCGGAAGTTAATTAAATTAAATTTGAAAGCCTTAATAAAAACTTGAAACAAGTTGAAAGTTTTCTCCAACACAGAATTTTCCTTCGTTGACCCTGAACGTCGTTAAAGCTGCAAACGTTAAACAGTTTGGGCCACGCATTTAGATGAGCTATTTCTCGGCTCGCTCGCTAATCGGATACACTCAATAATGAACCCTAACTTCTAGGTGATAAGAGTGTCTGGTTGTTGAGTTTAGTATGGAGAGGGTGCGCAGCCCGATCATGTATTCATAGGAAACGATTACCGTGGCGACACGGATTTTATAAAGTCAGTTGTTTTTGCAACACTGAAAATTATTTATTACTTATATAACGAAATCATACTTATTTCTTACAAATAACCAATAAAATATCATTTATGGGACAACATTATCTAATTATTAATAATTAATACAAAACTATTATAAAACTTAAACTAAAATTTAATAGGTAAGAAAATACTCCCCCATTTTCAATTTGTGTTTTTCTAAATACACTATGTAAACTAAAGTACCTAAATATAAAATACACACATTGTTAATTAAGTAGGTAAGTACAAAAAATCAAAAACGATTCGACGAAGAGGAACTCCTCCTAGTTTTGAATTTTGAAGTTGGTTTAAATATAAAAGAAACAGTAAAAAAGTACTTCGTCGATCATTGTCAAATTCATCTCATCTCAAATCGGCAGGCACGCTGGTCGAAAATATTATGGTACTTACCTAATCTAAGTTTGATTACGAGGGGCATAAACGCAGGGGTGCATTTTTGCTATTCCGCGTTGTATTATGGAATTTGTATTTGCAGAATTACATGTAATAATTTCGGTAACATTTATTTGCCAGCAGCGAGTTTCTTTAGTTCGACAAGACTCGCTTGAATACTTGCTTGCTTGCTTGTTTCTCGGTCTCTGCGTGAAAATATATAAAAAAACAGACTTAGATTTTGTTAAGAACAAACTTAGCTACATAGTGATGTAGGTATCTATACTAGTCATGTTATACCTATATGTTTTCAGACATAGCTTTTCTTTGTCCAGTGTCAGTGCGTCTAAATCTCTCATTATATTAAAGCAAAATGTGAGACGCAAATCACAATACACATTGGACAAATAAATTGGATAGGTGGAATACCACCCTTAGGTATATCCACCTAATCAACTGAAGGTATCTATCATATATTTATAGGTACCTATTTCTTTTACCATCTAGATTTATTGATTTTTCTTTTAACTATGAATGAAGATAAAGTAAAGCAAACAAGAGCATTGAATTCGCATCGAATCTGCATATTTATCATACATTTGAATAGGTAATAAATATTTCATGATCCTGTGTCAATATTAGCCGATTTCTTTGAAAGGGGGTCTATAATGCTTGTTACTTTGTATGTTGGATGAAAAGATTGATATACCGAATGTCGGATAATTCCGAAATTCAGATGAAAATGACCCTTAATTCCATCATAATAAAAGTCTCTTTTTGGAATTATCCGACAGTTTTCGACATTCGGAATTACCCGAGTAAACCTTGATCGATTCGAATATAGAATTTATTACTAAATTAACATATCGTTGGGTATATAGAAATAATATAGGTATATATATAATAGGTATATGTATAATTCTTATGTAATATAAATCAATTCGTCAGACAGACGGCGCGGCGTCACGGCAGACCTACTTAGAAGGAGGTGGCAGCACGATCTTGACGTCTTTGTGAAAGATTGGCCTTTTATTGCGATAGAACGAGACGCGTGGAAGAAAGAGAGAGACAAATAAAATAAATAAATAATATAAATCAATGTAGGTATGTAGTTTGTATATATTCAATATAAGGACATGTACCTAAGGTAAAAAGCTGTTTTCAGCGTTTGCCGCCGTGGATCTGGATATCACACACGTTCCATCCAGTAAATAGGTATAGGTAGACCAAGAAAAGTGTTATTTTAAACGTCGATCTTTTATGAAAGTTATGATGTATTAATAACAGTTGCACTGCGTGGGTTATCAAAATCGCTGCAGACTTTTCTTGGCTTAACTCTACACAAGTTCAAGAGCGGTTTGTTTCAACTGATGCGATCGAGAATATAAGACCTCATTTCTTATACACACCAGCAGATGTGTATATACCGGGTATGGCCTGGCTATGGATTGTACTCCTCAAACGGTGACACTTTTGTTCCACAACTTTTAAAAATTATGAAGTATTTAGACTCCCTATTTTTCATAGAAAATAAATATTATCTTCAATGGACGCCATCGCCACGCCATATCATTGTGATTGACGTTGCTTGTCACGCCTTAAACATAACAAAATTTGCAATACATTGCGTCTTAGAATAAACTTTAAAGTGTTTTAAAAATGAAACCACAAGTTATTTTTAAAAGTCGCTGAACAAATGTTGGTCAGTATGAGGAGTACAGCCTACAGTTTAATTTTTTTGCTCATATTACAGGCCACACCCGGTATATGTTATAGGACATACGTCGAAAGACCCTCGATATTGAAGGGTATTATAAAATTATAGAACACATGAGTCCGAGTGCACTTGACAGTGTTTGGGCCCCAGGCGCCATCGCCAGGCACATGGGGTCGCAAGGGTGACTTAGTTTGTGGCTTAGTGGCTTAGTTTAAACTTAAACCATTTTGGTTTTAGTTTGTGATTTGTGACAAAAAATACTTATTTTTGTAGTATGTCACACGTCTACAGTCCGGGTCTGGGCCGAGGAGGCTTCCGACAACGAAACTTCGCTGTCTATGACAGGTGATCGTTGATCACGTGATGCTTATAGAATATATACATACTTAAACATCACGACAAAGAAAACTCAAGCGTCCGCGAACGCCTCGGCCCGGGCCCGGACCGTTCTAGCGTGAGTTATCCTTTATACGACGTTTTTTAAAATTTTCTATTTTAACGAACTTAAGCCCAGCATGACAGCATATTGGGGCCAGCGGGACTCTCGACGACTTTGCGACCAGCTGTTGCAAAACGACGCGACAAGAGCCGTTCAAGTGTAATCATATTTACTCGATGACACACTACACAGATTGCTCGAATCGAAAATATGGGGTTAAAACCCTTTATTGAGCAGGAAGATTAATTAAAAGCTGTTCATTTGTATTGTGCGATTGAATGGAGAAAATTGAGTATGATTGAATTCCGACTGTACTATAAATTTCTGAAGTGCGAGATCGCTGAAATAAAAAGAATGACCACACTGAAACTTTGTGTTTATCTGGAGGCACGGCATTGCCCCGCCATGTCAATTGAAATACAGTGTTTACACGAAGCAAAATATGGAGACAATCCACTGAACCAATCACACGTTTAGCATCATTTAAATAAATAAAACAACTAGCAAGTTCACTCATTTAAATTTTTTATCCATGTAGACGATATTTTTCAAATACAAATGCTTGCAAGGTGGTGCTTGAAGATTGGGCTTTCCCGAGGGCATAGGTAGGTAGAGCTGACTGGTTTCAGTTTAAAAGGCGCGGCAGCCCAGTTATCTTTGGAAAAATAGTGTAGAGGTCAGCTTCAATCAAATAATTGGCAGAAAATGGCTCAGAAATTAGGATTGGTAACGATTCGGAGGTAAAGCCCTCTTTTGGATTGTTGAGGCCGTTAGAATTTAAGCGTACTTTACGTGTGAAACATTATATATATATACATATATCAGTTTTAGATTTGTAGATAATAAATTGTAACCTTTATTCAGAGTTTGAAGAATATAAACCCCATTATGTTTAGAATTATGTAGTGTTGACATCAAAACAATGGCATAACCCCATAAAATTGTAACCGCCAGGCCTACCCCAAGACGGCCAAGACTCCCAGTTTTTAATATGATTAACCTTCCATTTTAATAATGACACACTAGCGTAGCTAATCTGGCCGCATAGTCATTAAACTCGCCCACTATTATGGATTATCGTTTGTCATATCATTATGTTGGCGGCGGTGGAGTGCCCTAATTATTGTACAAAACATGGCCCTCGAAGGGCTCTGCGCATTCTACGCCTAGTTAGAAACAGGCGGGGCAAAGAATAGTTTACTTACGTTTAGTTTCAATTTCGGAATACTTGTAGAAATACTTAATACATTCCTTATTCTAATAATGTTAGAATAAATAAGTCTCCTTTAGATAATATTAAAGGATTATTACTACTAAGGGCTTGTGCACAAATCACGCGAGGTTCGATGGGGGGAGGGGGAGTCACGAAAAAATCACGATATATCACGTTGGGGGAGGGAGGGTATAAGGAAACCGCACGTGTATTTTTCTACAGTAAACGAAATTAAGAAAAAGAAAACTACCACATGAGTACATATTTTTTCTTGGTTTCGTTATAGGTATACATAAATCGCAAAGAGGGGGGATGGGGTCAAAAAGTAGCCGAAAATACCTTGCGTGATTTGTGCACAACCCCTAAAAGGATTGTCAGCAGTAGTTGAAAGGATAAAGCCCAGGGTTAAAGGGTATTGCGGCGTAACATGAAGGAAGTTTTTCATCCAGTGCATAGTATAATATGGCTTTCAATACATATAGTTGCCTACGCGCAAGTTTCAAGCAAAACGTAACTTATTGTCGGTTATCAATAAGGCAACCACTTCAATAGGATAGGACTAATATCTATACACATTAGTAACTTTTGTCTACGCGGCTAGAAAAAAAATCTGTTTCAATAGGGGAAAAAATAAGGAGGTAGTCTACATGTAGGTGCAACCTCCTTTTCCTCTAGTACAATGTCCTCTCAGAGACACATTATTCTTACCTACAAAACATTATTCTGAAACGAAATTCTACTCTATAAATGAATCGTGTACAAAACAAATCGGCAACAAGGGGAGGCGTGGCGGTGCCCCGCGGCGCGCGTCTGTCGACGTGTTGCCAGCAGAAAAAATACAATTCCGCGCCATTGTGCTTGCAACCCCGATGACAGGTCGCTACAGGACACATGTTTGAGGCATTTTGGGGCAATTCCTTCGCCTAATGGGTGTGTTTTAATGTTCTCTATGAATTTATGGCTAGGGGCGGCCAGATCGAGGGCTTTTGTTTGATATGGACAATAATGATTTAGGTGTTCTAAAATTATTTTCTTCTAATTTCTTTTTTGTTTTTCAATATATTTCATCACCAGATTGCAGCTAATTCATTGATGTAGTTTCAACTAGCAAGTAACAAATCAAAAATCAACTAATTAATAATATATGTTCATCATGTGCAGGAACCTTTAACTTAATAGAGAGTTCCAATATTGATATTTGTTGCTATATACATGTTAGAAGGTTGACTAAACTTATGTTTACCCGGGTGTAACTAGTAGGTAAGGTACCTATTATCCAAGCCTTTTTGGTAGTCCAAAAATTTTAATAACATTAATTTGTATTCGGGGTTTACCCGTTAACCTTAAGTTTAATCAACCTTCTAACATTATCCGTAACATATATATATGTACACGATAATAAAAAGTAAGTAACTATGGATTTTAACTTAGGTAACTCAATCTAATAGCCACTAAGTTTATGTTATGTTTAGGTATAATATCACATTACACGAGTCCTCAGTTTGACATATCCCTCTGTTTCTTAAATGAAACATCTACATTCGTACCCACATCACTCAAAACTTTAGTATGCACGAAGTACTAAAGAGTTAACAAATTAATTCCATCTAAAAATGAACGACCAAACGTGATTATCTGCAAATTCACGAGCTCGACGTGAACCGCCATCAGAGGCATCACAGCTCAAAATTTCCGCATCACCTAACGGTCAAGAAAACAACTTTTAATTCCAAAAGCCATCGCCCTTTCCTGCCGGGGTCAGAAAAAAAAACAAGTTAGACAACTATAGATAGCTACACAAACTTATAAATGCTGGTGACTAAATTTAGAACTAGCCTTATCGCAAACCAACTTTCTGACCATCGATAGACGGGAGCGATGCTTTCGACAGCAAAATACGCTTGCCCCGGTCCATGAATGAAGGATCATCTAGCTCCATCAATCAATCTTTGATTATTTCTAGTCTGCGTGATTGACACGAAGACAGAGCCATTCAAATGAGCTGGAAAAGATTATAATATATTACTAACAAACCATCAGGCTACCTTTTTTACCCCGCGTAAAGCGTGACGATAATTATAGGTGCTTGACAGGCTATTTTTAAAACGATCTTAGGATAGGTATTTATGATGAACTGGCCTTATAATTACTGTATCATTGAGTGAACTTTAGCGAGGTTCTCAGATCTGTCTCGTTTGATGAATCGCAATGGCCAACGAATCTGTCATTTGTATTAAGGTTTAGATTATGCCGGCAGTTGTCCTAGGTCTGACTATATAACATTTGATAAAGGCCAGTGTGTCTGTCTTGAGTTTGGGATTAGCCTTTACTTTACCTACTTGAAACATTTTTTATCAAATATTTTTCTCAACCTTTGCCGATTCTGGCTTCCGGATAGTACATATTCACGTTCTCTATTACCTTTTAGATATAAATTATTATTTATTACAATGAATCAACAGTTTGTTCCTAGTTTAAGATGTTCATCGAGTGAGCATGGCACCTTCCTTTTATAGTGCAGTACCTACAGCGTGCAGCGCGGCAGCTCGGGACGGCTCACCGGTATAAATACACAAAGTGAAATAAAAGCTTCTAAAAAGCTCTTCACTTCTTAACTAGCCACATCCAAACTGCTATCTCCGTAATTGATTCCTGCGTATCCGCACTTTATCTCAACTTACGCACTTCCAACGCATCCCCAACAAATGCCGTTATAAAACTACCCTCGGTTCTTATCTGCGCGTGTTCCTACCCTCGGCCGTTATCGGTGCAGCCAGCAACAATACCTTCTTATCTCGGCGGCCAATCGCGAGGGAGCATTGGGAGAGGAATTTTCGAGGTGCGAAATTTTAAATTTAGAAGCATTGGTTGAGGGTTGGGAGTCGAGTTTCGCGAGTTACTTTGTAATATCGTATCTCATGAGGGTTAAAATGTAGCAAGCGACTAGCGGTGCGTATAGGTATAGTAATAGAGTTAGACCAAGAACAGTCTGCAGCCATAGATTTATAAGGCATAGATACCTAGTCCGTACACCCCCAGTGAAGCCATTTCAAGTGCGACGTCACGTCACACTCGTATCATCGTATTCGAACGGCCCTCGCAGTACTCAAAGTCAAATCGGTCTGTGTACACCTCCCGTTTAAAAATCAAAAACTACAGGAAAAATGGTTGTTTGTACAGTGAATGGGTGTCACAAAACATCATATAATAAAAACAAACCGCCTGATATTACATTTCACGCGTAAGTATCGAGTTTAATGTGATATTTTTACATAATCGTAAATACAAAATTCCAAATTTTCGTCAGCCGCCATTTCTTCTAAATGTTGCCAATGTAGTGAATATTTTTTCCTCCAAATGGGACATGACGTCTACATTCTAAAATAAATACGCTCAATTGAATTTCATTGATTCATTATAGAAAATTATAATTAACTTAATTATTTAGGTAAGTATTTAGTTTTTTTCTTATATTTATTTTGTGTAATGTTCGTTTCAGTTTTCTGACTGATGCACTTCTGTCTACGAGATGGAAGGAAAAAATTAGTCTAAATCGGAATGACGCAATAAGGAAACATTGGAAACGGACTAAACACGGTCGAATATGCTCTGTCCTATTTAAATTTATTCTTATTGTTTTATGCACATTTGTTAAATAAATAAAAATAGTAAAAACTTATCAGCTATTTATTTAATCCTCATTTCACAAAGTACAGAAATGCAATAAATCCCAAAATAAACAAAAGCTTTTGCTACAAAATCGAATCTACACACTTCCAAATTATTAATAACCAAGTGTGGATGTTGTTAAAATTCCCCTACTTTGAGAGAAGCAAATGAATACTGGCAACATATTTTGTATATATGTGTGTGTTTGCTGAGCGTAAAACACGAGCGTTCCACACACACATCGATCGTGTTTCGGCTTCACTTTTGGCAGGTTAGCCGTATGGGGACATTGGGGACTATCTGTCTATGCGTTATTAGTTTAAGTCTGCAGCGATTTTGATAGCCCACGCAGTGCAAGTGTTCTTTTAAACGTCTAAATTCTATGAAATTATGACGTATAAAAATAACACCTGCATTGCGTGGGCTCTCAAAATCGCTGCAGGGTTTTCTTGGTCTAACTCTAGTAATAGACTTGTCACATAGAATTTGTAAAATTTATAATAATAATAATTATATAGTCAAACGTGCAATAATTCGCGGTTACTCGCTGACCAAAATCAATTCCTCAATTACCCAGTAATTTTCCACCAAAACCATTTCCAATCCAATTCCGATAAATAGATCATAATAAAGTACGTACATACGACGCCATAAGGCGTCTTCCGATTGAGCACACCCTGGAGGGCGCTATATTTTAGAAATTCTATATAACCTTTATATCTACACGAATAAGGTATATTTTTAAAGGGGATACAAGTTGATAAAATGTATGAACATTGAGAACAACTGTTGCGATACTGATATGTTTTACATCGAGGATTAGCGCAACTGGTGGATACAGTTTATGGCAAGTAATTTATCTGTGGGGTCTCGAGTGGTCTTGAATTAAATGTTTTAACATGTGTGGTCCGATTTTGTATTGGTAAGTAAGTGGACTTTTTGGATAATTCATCGGAAATTGAAGTAGTTTGGGATTTGGGATATACAGTGCTGCCTTTTTAGGGTACAAATACAAATGTTGTTTTTATATGGGTATATTTTCTAAATTTATTTGATTATAGGCAAATTGGACAGCATTGGAAACCTAAACCTACCTGTGTAAGGACCGAATCACCGAATGCATGGTTTCGTTTTTATCGTCTATCGTCCAATCCAACGTCGTCGAAATCGACGACGGAATTGGAATCCAAAGTCGACGAAAGCGCAACAAACTGCGTAGACCCATTGCTATGAATAAGTTGATTGTCATGCCCAATCAACTTATTTTTACTTAGTAGTTTAATCAAACAATAATAAAATACTAAATAAATTGTCACAATTAAAATGCTAAATTAAATTACCTACATCTTTCCATTTAAAAAGTTTCCACTACATCATAAAAATAAGATGTAGCTCAAACCACAAAAAAGCCTCAAAACATCAAACAACCTCAAATAAGGGCTTAAAAACAAATTTGCCAATACAACAATTCCAATTTTGGCTTCCAAATGATGTTGGCTTAGACCTAAGAAGCCATACGCGGCCACAATAGGGGTGTCTTTTTAACACCGACCGTTTTAATAACGCCCTTCGAAGGGTTAGTGCCCTCTTATTGTGAGTTTTTATTTATTAATTCAACATTTCGAGATGAATGCTCGAATTTATTGTGGACGTTGACAGAGGATGACAATGGTGAGCGGGTGTGATTTGATGAGATCTTGTTACTTTGTTAAAAATGGAGCTATCAGTGAAGTTACTCTTACACTTCGTAGGTGGGTTAAGTTACTGTCGCTACATTTGTAGGCAATTTTTTTAATGTTTACCTGTAGTATTTAACTATAGGTAGGTACTTCAAAAAACATGTTCAAGCAAGCAAATATAGTATTAACTAGTACATTTCAAGTGGTGATAAATAAATAGTAGATAAAATAGTAGGGATTATTATGTTTTATGATTCTGAACTCAAAATAAGTAGGTACGTCCAGTTTAGTAGAGCAGCATTTTATAAAACCTTAGACTAATGAAATCTAGTTTTATATAATTATCAAATTTTATGCGAAAACTTTCTAGAGTTAGACCAAGCCAAGTTGGCAGCGATTTTGATAGCACAGGCTGTAAAAGTGTTATTCAAAGTCAAACGTCATAATTTCATAGAAGTTTGTTGCTCCTAACTTAGCTTGATTTAACTCTATCGTAATATACATAGTATAGAGTAGATTATTTTTACGTAATGCTATAGGTAAATAACCTGTACACTGTACAGTCACCTGCAATAATATGCTACTCTTCGAAGGCCGCAAAATATATGAAACGCTCTTATGGCTCTACAAATAAGATCGTGTCACATAATTTTTCCTGCCTTCGTTGTGTAATATATTATTGCAGGTAACTGTACCTAAGGCTATACATACTCGTAAGCCATTCTTATAAAATCTTAAAAGCTTCTGTAAAACTGCTATCACCATTTAAAAATAAAGAATAAATCTTTAATTCAACCCTCTGTAATGAGGGTCGCTAGTCCCAGAGGTCCCAAATGCCGTGTTAGCCAACCCTGGCGACTCTGCCGCTCTGATACCGCCACGCATCTGCGCACGAGTCACTACAAACACAACAATGTGGATGGCGAACAATGCAAACCCTTACAAAATACTCTACTTTGGCGCTCAACATAGCGGCAAATATAACGTTGTAGTGCGTATATGATTAGATCCACCGAGATTAGGGTTGGCAACGATTGATAAATAAAATGTATGATGACATGTGATTTATTGAGCATTGTTTTGATTCACAAGTGGGGTCATGACGGATGAAAGTGCGGATTACGGGTGTAGATCTGTCTTGTCTGTTTGTTTTATTTTGTGTGCCACATTTATAATTTTGGTCATTTTTTAAATAAATAGCGGCAAACCTAATTGGATATTCAAAACAGAAATATGCGAACATTCGTAAATATTTATAGTATGATAATTTGTGACCAAGAGCAAGAGTAAGGTCTACCTAATAAGAGTGTGTGTAGATCTTTAATTAAGAAAAAATGATTTAAAATACTTGCTTGATAATGAAAAAAACGTATTCTCTATTTCTATTATATTAGACACTAAGTAAATTGATTGAAATGTAAGAGGCACGAGTAGGTATATACAATTACGCATTACCTTTTCTACTGTTTTGGTTTCAAGAACATCGAAATTAACAGGCCTATTCGGTTTTCGAGATAATCACAAGATCTAGAGACGATTTAGAGATCAACTAGATCTACATTAGATATCGACTAGATGTGACTAAGTCATAACTTGTCGAAATCGTTCAAGAGGACCTCCAGAATCGCGGAAACGTCAAATTTGACATATCTATCTTACAAATATCTTTAAATTATCCATATCGTAACTTGTTGAAGTCAAGTAGAAATCTAATTCATTTTCCGAATCGAGCCGTAAGACAACATCAAAATCATATTTTATAAGTAAGTATATTCTATAGTAAAATACAACAAAGCGTACAATAGTACAAATGCTATACATTTCGAAACATTAATCTTTTTTCGGAATCATTTTAAAACGATTTATACCTAAATCGATTCTTACAATTTGTCGCGAGGGGTCCGAATTAAACAGTCCTATTGTCAAATAACTGTTAGGGATCCACACAACATGTCTACCGGTTACTATTGAAAGCTCACATATGATTAATTTGACTTTTTAGATAATAAACCTTACAGACTCTAACATAAAGTTTATTTTCGAGGGCATGCACAAAACAATATAAGAGTTAGTGGAATTTATACGTTATAATTGCTTGTTTTTACTGACAAATGTTCGTATAGTGTCCAATTGATACAATTTAAACTCTTATTTGGGTGAAATAGAGATTAATTTGCAAGTTAATGGAAAATTCAGTTGACTGATTTTTTTAGAAATGCTGGAAGTCTTTGCCATTTTACATTAAATTGGGTGTTAAGTGACAAGTTTAATTTAAACGAGCAATGCACACAGGGCTTTGATTTGTTATATGTAACGTAAAAACTGATCGTAATATGATCAAAAGACTTAACAATTAGGGAATGCAAATCGGTTATTTTTTGTATGGAAATAATCGGTTTTTAACCGAAACCGCGGTTATTTCCATACAAAAAATAACCGATTTGCATTCCCTATTAACAATATGCTCATAGTTTTCTTTTAGATAAGTAGGTTTTATAATTATTTGACTGTCTAAAACTTTAATAATCGTTTCACTAGTATTTTTAAGGACTTTAGCTGGACTAAACAAGTCTAGGTGCTGAATATTATATTGCTGGTATTAAATATTGCTGCTTTATTGCAACACGGCGACATGGAGCATACAGCAAACCATGTGAAATAAATAGAATGAAAGTTTTGAGTTTGTAATACTATAAAATAATTTACTTAATTATTAATTTCCCATTTAATATGTAATATTTCGATACACGAATATTCCAGAATCAGTAGTGAAAAACTTAAGCCTAACTTTTTGAAAACATCCACATTGGCGAAAACCTTTGGCGCCAAAGCATTAAGTTTTAAAAAACAGCAAACAATTTTTAAAATAATACAACAGGCATACGCCTTATTTATAATGTAGGTAATACCTTTCCTCACCCAACATACACATAGGAAGGGTACACACCTGTCCACAATATTTTTCTTTAGTCTTCAAAAAGTAAGTATCATTTAAATCTTAAACTGACACAGAACACTGTCTTCGCACCCACAAGGATATTCCCTACCCAAAAGGATTTACCTAATTCGACGTGACACGTTCGACGTCAAAAATGACAAAAAAAGAACGAAAAAAACGAGTTGACACGACCGCGCCTTATAAGATCGTTAAATCCGTCCGTCTGATAAGGATCTGTGACACCTACAGTTTAAAAGTAAAAAAGTGGCAGCCGACACCTGGGCTACTGTATTTAAATTTAGTTTTTTGAGAAACCCTGTGGTTTCTGGAATAGAACCTAGCGTGGGGTCGTGCAATGCAGTTTTTAATGAAGTTTTCCTTGATTTTAAATATTTCCGTAAGTACTTAGAACTCTACTTATTTCGTATGAAAAAAAACGGGATCCATTTTTCTTACGAAAAATTTATATCGAACAAACAGGAAAATATAATTTAATTTTTATATAAACATTAGGTATTTGTTACGGACGTTATGGTACAAGATATTCTGCCCAGCCCAGCCCAATTTTTCTCCTGATAAAGAATCCTTCAGCGGCATAAAGATTTAAAACATCAGCTTGCGTAAAAATTATATACTTGCAACTTTTTAACATTCAGAATGAGTGAAGAAGGCGTGATTATTTAGGCGTGTGCCATTAATTTACCAATAACCAACCTTAAAGTTGTTCGAAACACGGCGGCGCCCATCCCATCTCGTCGCGATCGATCCAGTAGCCGACATTGTATTCAAATCGTCCAAATTTAAATACAAAAACGCGATTATGTGACGACGCGCCGTAAGCTGATGCGCCCGCGTTGAGATTGGCATCTTTGGACGCACTGGCTGGCTGAAACGCTGCGTTTTCTAAAAGGTGAGTGACCACTCAAGTTAGCGCGTTTCATATCCTTTCTGATCCCGCAGATGAATGACTTCTTTTTGGTAAAATTGACTTTATAACCAAGAATATCAACTAGGTAATCAAATTTCAATAATTTATTTGACCATTTACAGTAAATTTTACTGTAGGTTATCGCAAACGGAATAAACAACAGCGATAGCAACAAACGCTATAACATCAACTCTGTTTATTAGGTAGGTAGGTCATTCTACAAAAATCTCATTTTCCTGGCAATACCTATTCGGAAATTCCGCTTTATTAGCATGCTTTATTTGCATGACATGTCATTTATGTATTAGGTGGCTATTGACGAGCCTTCCAACAGTCCAAATTGCGTGGCTGCAATCCAAAATCGGTCCGTGAATGTCAAAAACGTACAATGTTTAATATTAGGATGCCGTCCATTTGGATGAATCTATTGTAACGACAGTTTGGAAGGCTCGTCAGTGGCCTGCTTAACTCGTGCCAAGTTCCATCTACAACCAGAACAAATAAGCGGAATTAAGTTCCTGAGAATTTGCGATTAGGTATGAATGAGAATCCAGAGGAAACTATAGGAGAATTACCCAAAAAGTGTCAGTTTATGTTCTCAAAAAAAATTAATTGAATTGATTGATTGAGAATTGTATTTTTCTACAACAAATTGGAATTTTTGGAATATTTAGCATACTTATTAGAAATGCCTCTACCTGTTTCATTACAAAACCTTAACAGCAAATAATCACAGCGTAAAAACGTGGCGTTTTCACGCTACGTACGCTATTCCACATCGACTCCCGCGCACTGATGGCCGCACTAATTTCAAATGATGCGCCATTGTCCGCGCTTCCGGTTTAGAACTGATGATCGGACCAGCCCAGGGAGAAGGTAAAGAAGTAGCTTTACACACGGGACAATAGCCAAGTAGCTTTGCATACGCGGACAATGGGACAAGGCAATTTCTGGAGATCTGTCTCTATATCCGGAAAACGAAAACATTTCCAAAATAAACGTTGCGCTTATCCGAAATTTATTATTCTAAATAAGTAACTATGTCTTACTCCATACATACTTACCGAAGTTTTTGTATGCTCAAATATACTCGTACATATGTTATGTTTGTTGCTATATCAAGTAAAAACTCAGTAAAAACGACTTAATTGTATTTAGATGGAATTGGTCAGAATAGTTTCTGCAAGTAACAAGTATTCTGATATTTGATCATTCTAATTCCGAAATTTACCCTTTAAGGTAAGTACTAATAGTCCGTGGTGTAACCGACAAAAAAAGTGCGATTTACGGGTAATGATGATGATGGAATTTCCTTTGGCACAGTTACTCCTTTTGACTCACAGATTAATTTAGGAAGGGGAGCCAACCGAATTTTTGATCCTGAATTGAATTTTTCATTATCATTTGCGATATAATTAAGTGAACACCACGGACTATAAGGCGTGAGAGGGTGAAAACTACACGCACAAAGTCGCAGGTAGTTAAGTACATACTCGTAGAGCTGCTTAGTTACGAGTATGTACTTATAAATAAGTACGATTGTCGTCTCATGTGGAAACTGTGTATTTATTTATTTAAACTTTATTGCACAGTAAAAATACAAAAGGCGAACTTAATGCCAGAAGGCATTCTCTACTAGTTAACCCTTGGGCCAAACAGAGAACAAGTAGTATATAATAGGTGCAAGAAAAAATTGATGAGATAGGTGTATGTATAAAACCGCCCCATTTGTCTGATAAAGAAAGAAACTTTGTATGTATTTCAGTGGCGGCGCGTCAACGTCAAACATATCCATAGGCAAGCCGGGACTAATTTAGCTTACATATTTCCTTTACTACTCTGTTCAAATATTCCAAAAACAGGCAAGCCGGTGGGAATCGGCTTTAATGGACGCGCCGCCACTGATGTATTTTCATATTTTTATCCTGCAACTCGATAAAACAAACAATCAATAGGAATCAATGGCTACGTGAGGACCAGGCCGCGTAGCCAAGATGCCAATCGCTTACGCTCCGTAGCGATCGAAACGCAACTGTCACTGTCGCGCTAATATGGAAGAGTGATAGAGAGACATAATGGTTTTCGTTGTCGAAGCGATAGCGATTGTAACCTTGGCTAGGCCGGCTGTTGTCGTTATCGCCGTGGGACCCACGGACAAGCCAGGCAGCGCCTAGACGGATTTGTTTAATCCACTTAGAGCAATGCGTACCAATAAATATTAAATATTCTCAATAAACTCGGCGAGAGCGCAAAGATTCGATGATGTAGAAGGGTCAAACAGAAAACTGTGTTACGTTCTTTCCTGTAGACATACACAAGAGTTAAGGGCTATAAAGGTTAATTTTCTTATTTAACCCTTATCCACGTGAAAAGGTCCTCCTTTTATTTGGAGAACTATGATAAAATCATTACTTACACGCCCACAAGCTGTTAACTATTGCCCACAGGAGAGAAAACTAGTGATGTGTTCGCGCGAACTGTACATTTTTAGGGTTCCGTACCCAAAGGGTAAAACGGGACCCTATTACTAAGACTTCGCTGTCCGTCCGTCCGTCCGTCCGTCCGTCCGTCTGTCACCAGGCTGTATCTCACGAACCGTGATAGCTAGACAGTTGAAATTTTCACAGATGATGTATTTCTGTTGCCGCTATAACAACAAATACTAAAAACAGAATAAAATAAAGATTTAAATGGGGCTCCCGTACAACAAACGTGATTTTTGACCAAAGTTAAGCAACGTCGGGAGTGGTCAGTACTTGGATGGGTGACCGATTTTTTTTGCTTTTTTTTTTTGCATTATGGTACGGAACCCTTCGTGTGCGAGTCCGACTCGCACTTGCCCGGTTTTTTCTCTCCTGTGGGCAATAGTTAACAGCTTGTGGGCGTGTAAGTAATGTAATGTAAAGTAGTTCTCCAAATAAAAGGAGGACCTCTTCACGTGGATAAGGGTAAAATAAGAAAATTGACCTTATAGCCCTTAACTCTTGTGTATGTCTACAGGAAAGAACGTAACACAGTTTTCCGTTTGACCCAGAAGGGTAAGAGTGGTTTGATGTTTCAACCTAAGTTATCTGTTTTCATATTATTAGAGTTAGACCAAGAAAAGTCTGCAGCGCTTTTGATAGCCCACGGAGTGCAACAGTGCAAGTGTTATTTATATATCATAATGTCATAGAAGTTTGACGTTGAAAATAACACTTGCACTGCGTGGGCTATCAAAATCGCTGCAGACTTTTCTTGGTCTAACTCTAGTTGAGGATGATGGTTGTTATAAATATATAATATGTAACATGATGTAACTATGTTTTTACTTGTATTCATGTGTTATATTCTTATATTGTTTTGTCGATTTGTGTTTAGTCTTGTTTGTGATTATATTTAGTCTTATTTTTCCGCCATGTTATATAGCAGAAAAATATATTAATTATTAACTGAAAATAGTCATATACTTACAGAAAAAGTGACCAAGCCCTCCGGTGACCGAGGCCGGAATTGAACCGGCGTCTTCACCTTACGCGGCTGATTCTGTAGACGGCGTATGCTACTGTTTTGCTTGGCATTTATACAATACAATACAATACAATACAATACAATACCATTTATTTCTCTCATATAAGCTTACAGTAGTTTACCAATTCGCTTACACGGTAAAATAGAAGATATGACACATTGCATAATGCCTGTCTGTTCTTGGGCGGGCAATAATCTTTGTCACGCCTCGTACTTGTGTGTCACTCGGATTAGGCGCGCGCGCAGGTAGCCTGAATGAATTGTCACTGTCGTGTCGCGTCGCGCGCGCTGACAGCGATATAGGGTTGGCACATAAAAAATACAATATTAATCAACCGATTTTGATGAATATTTAAGTATAGGTTAGGATTATGTATATGTATACCTACTTGTAGTTTACCTTCATATTAAATTAGGATAGTAGAATTTTACAACTTGATTTCAATATTTTTAATCCAACACTCTTAAAGCTCTAGGTAAATTGGGTTATTTAAAAAAAGAGTAGCCCTTTTATTTGTAACAATTTTACCACCAAGTTTGGTATCTGCTTATGTCTATACCTCGTTTTTTTAGCATTAGAAAAAAGGTAAACAATCTTGATGTGTCTTTTAATTGAAAAACACATTTTAAAAATAAGTTACGGCAAATATGTAACAATTATGAATCTAATACGATCATTTATATTCTTCTGCTTTCATAAGTAATAGTTTTTGGTTTTTAAAAAGCGTTTTTCAATTAAAAGACATGTCAAAAACGCTTACGTTCTTGCAAGTTCTTTCTAATGCTAAAAAAACGAACTATAGTTAGAATCTTATAAGAACCTACTCAGTTCGATAGCGTTAGATAAATTAATTATTCTAACAAGAACGTGTGACCGAGGTGTGAATGTCCATAACTTTTAAGTAATTATTCAATAAGAATCTCATATGCTATTTTGCGGGAATATCTTGCGAGCATGTCGTGGTTACTGTATTGATTTCATTACCTACATAGTAAGTACTATATATGTACATACTATTTTTCTTTCTTATGCTCTGAAAGTAAGCCAAAAAATTCTATGAAGCGGGCTAGGGCCCTCTAGGATTAGGGTCAGAAACTTGGAGCGTTCACTAGTAAGTACATGGACAAGCTTCGATAAGTATTTGATTTTATCAATATAGGACGAACTCTCTACCTAAACCTACAGACCTATTGTAAAGTCCGATGTCTGCTAATGCACAACCCTACCGGCTAGACCATAATCCCTCGCGTCACCCGCAAGACGAGTAGCGCGTGGGAACGCGTCCGTGACGAATCCGACACGACATCTGACGGACTAAGTGCCCCGCAAGGTCGCACATTCCTAGTCAACATCTACGTTTAAAAGAAAAATTTTCTTTAGCGGGTTCATGGTCCATACGTCGTTTTGATCGTGAAAGTCAAGTAAGGCTGAAAAAAGACGTGTGATCGTCACCGAGCGTATACGTGTCATCCATGGGGACAGTTACTTGAAAAGTGAGCTTTTTATTTAGCCCGCTTATTCGTAATACCAAAACCTAACGTGTTTTTCTACCTTTAAGTGCTTAAGTTAGGTAAAATAATGTAAGTATGTAAGGTAAGGTCATGTGGGGCAAGAGAAACAGTATGAGGAGTCCAAGTCTTCACTTGTAGGGAAGGGTTGATATATGTATAATTTGCCACAAATATAGTGGTAACTCATTAAAACAATCGCTGCAGAGGTATGTAGGTATATTGTGAATCGAACTATAACGAATCAATATCAATGCACATTAAGAATACGAAATCAATACTTGTCATTTAAAAAAATATTCGTTTTTTTATGCTCAGATTAGGCATTAAAAACCGTACAAGTGCGAGTCTGACTCGTCCACCGAGGGTTCCGTAGGTACTTTTAAGTATTTGTTGTTATAACGGCAACAGAAATACATCATCTGTGAAAATGTCAACTGTAGCTATCACGTTTTATGAGATACAGCCTGGAAACAGATAGCCAGATGGACAGACGAGTATTAATAATAAAGTCCTGTTTCGCCCCTTTGGGTACGGAACCCTAAAAAGTATTTTGCCTATCTACTTTTAAAGATGCCAGAACTTTTGGGATGTACTAAAATGTCTTAGCCGTAGGTAAGAGACAGAGAGGGTCTGTCAAAACAGTCAGGCAGTACAGGGGGCCCGACTACGATTTGCTAGCCCTAAGCCACACACATTTCCCGAATTCCCAGTATCAGTCCCAATCGTGCAACTGACGTCGGCTGCCAGTCAAAGCTTTGCCTAATCCAACCCGGATTAACGAAAAAATAAACCGAGCCCTTGTCCTGCAGTGTACACGCTTCACTGCACTACACATCACTAAAAAGACATTGAAAAATCGACCCTAAAACGTAAAATCTATGGTTCAAATTCGCACGGACTATCTGATGCACTTCACAACACTATAAAAACCGAGAGAACCGAAATTGTGCTTTATAATTAGAATGTTAGAGTTGTGAGTTGTGTTTCAATTGAATAGTGACGTTAATCAGACAAAAACGTTGGCATTTTTGACGCTTGAGGTTTCGCGTAGTGTAATTGTTGTATAGAATTTTATTGTTTGTTTTGCAATTTTCGGGCGGGTGGGAATTGCATACGAACAGCATACGAATAAAATGTTAGTCGAGAAACATGATGGATCCGTCAAGGCTCTGACATCTTAGACTGCGGTGTCTTAAGATCTTTAAATCATTCCAATAAAATAAACTTTGACACGTTAATACCTAGTGTGTGAGGTCAGTTTCTTCGGAATTTGGGCTGCAGAATCTATGTTGGCAGAACGATGAAATTTTACGTTAGATTAACATACTTACGTCACGTTGCGCATTTTTTCAAAGTACCTGCTAATTGAATTCGAGTTTGGAACTCTCTTTGAAAAAGTTCCAAATTTAAAAGCTCAAAATTTGGCTGAGGTTAAAAATGAAATTATAGGAGTAGGGGAAAATATGTGTAATATTTTATTAATCATCTTTTACAGTTATTTTATTGTTTGTTTTAATTTTACCTAGTTAGGTACCTCAACTTTTTTAAACACCTCTATTTTAAACAAATCAGACAATAAAACACAAAACTCAATACTTAACAAAGCAAGTTTTTTTTTACCAAGTTTCATTGAAAGTAAAATTTGTTGAAGCTTAAACCTTCTTATCAAGAATGTCAACTGTCAGTCAAGAAGACCACCTTATCCGCACCCCGGTATTATCCATATCACGCAAGTTAAAAAAAAATACCTTCCCTTTCCATGAAACACCTTTATGTGCAGATAAACCAACATTGAGGCGTTGAAATCCATGCCTTTGCCTCGCCGAAAAAAAAAACAATCCCGCAAAAATTGTCCGACCGAAAAATAGAAAGGACGCGTCCAAAAACAGATTATGACAAGCCCCTGTTGTGTTTGTAAACATAGGTAAGGCGTTCACAATGCCGTATCGTAATGTGACACCTTTGGCTGATTGGATCCCGAATAAGTAGTTATTGATATCTGATTTTTGCATTGTGGCAACACCGGGCCGGAATCGGCGGCAAAATGGCCAAATTGTTGACGTCTCCGAATGAAAAAAGTTCTTTGTGGTGTTATTTAAGTAATATAATTTGATAATTTCTCTGAGCTCGGGGCGGGGCAGCTTCGGTTCGGATGTTCGCATGAATTAACCGGATTCGCTTAGATTAATATCGCAGTAAGTTATGATCCATTCAGAAATTTAATAGTATTCGTTCAGATTACTCTTAATCTGGAAGGAATCTTTACGCAAGATGTTTTACTGTTCTTATGTAAATGCATCTGTTTTTTTTTTATACAGGCCCCTAAATTATATTGGTAAGTAAAAGAATGATATTATAGAATTATCCATTTTGGCCTTGCCCATATTAGGCGACTATTATGTAGGTATAATTATCACAACATGACTGTCAGTGGTCTAGTCAGTTTTTTCATACAGTTTGATTTCTAAGATAAATAAATTAAATACCATCCTTATTGACCGAAGCGAAGCGAAGGTCTACGTTTTGACTCGGGCATTTTGCTTTCGTATGTCCGGATGTTCTCCTCTACAGGTCGCAATTCTTAACCGATTCTCGTGAAATTTTGTGACCGAATTTTATGACTAAATAAAATTTTTTTGTCAATCCGGTTTTTGGAATTTTTTAAAAATGGCGGAGTCGTGATACCTGGCGCCTAAACAAATAGTCGTATCGATATCATAAGCCTATTTTCTTTTTGAAACATGTTTACAGAGTTAATAGCAAAAAATGCAGAAAAAAATTATCGCTGGTTTAGGCGGTATTTAGATATTTAATTTTAACTAATTTTAATTTGAGAAGGAGTAGCTAAATTTCGTCAACCCATCTAAGAACTATTTGGCTCAGTTTGTAAACGTGCGCTTTTTCTGTTTGCACAGAGGGTCTGGGTTCGATCCCCAGTAATTGTATGCTGGGATATTATAACTTTTTGTATTTTTTTACACATAAATTTCGTATTGTTTTTCTTTAATTTACTATACACCGTGTTTTTATTGAATTCCGTTAATTTTGTAAGCAGGTTCGATAGTTAAGGTTTTAATTGTCAAATTAGATTCTCTAAATTCTTCTAAACAACGAAGCCATACATTTACTCAGTTTTAAGCTCAGCTCGCGAGGTCTACAGCTCACAGAGCCACTAGTTTAATTTAAATTAGGTACTTATTACTAGGTACTTCATTGCTCATTGAGATAGAGAAATTTCCTTTCTTTTTTAAGAAACTTTTTCTTTTTAGGAAGGCATAAAATTTACCAGAATGGAAAACACACGAAATATCAATATCATAGTTATATGTCGGGCATTATTCATAGTGACCGGACTTATGAAGTTGCCCGCAACGTATACATAATTACATACTAGTAACCTACGTAGCACTTGGTACGAGTATGAAAACTTAGCGTGTCCTCGTTTCTGGGAAATTTTACCCAACTAATTGATACTGTTATTTAAAAACTTAATGGTCTTTCAGAGTAAAACAACAAGATTGATTGTACTAAACACTGAAAGTGGCTTATTGCCATAGTACAACAGAATACAGTTGACTAAGTTGAGGTACCTACCTACTGTAACACTGCAATACTTGAAGGAAACCGAAGTATCATCCCGCACTGCTTTGTTTCATATATAAGTACATACAGGGTGCTTCCTGTAACAGGAGCAATAAATTAAACTAAAGGCTGTACTCCTCAAACTGACCAACATTTGTTCAGCAACTTTTTAAAATTATGAATCCTCTAGACTTCCTCTTTTTCATACAAAATAAATATTGCTTTCAATGTACGCTGACATCAGTGTGTTTAACGTTACTTGTCACGCTTTTAACATAACAAAATTTTCAATACATTGCGTCTTAGAATAAACTTTAAAGTGTACCTAATAAAAATTCAAAAATGAGTTATTTTCAAAAGTTGCTGAACAAATGTTGGTCAGTTTGAGGAGTACAGCCTACAGTTTAATTTATTGCTCCTGTTACAGGAAACACCGTGCTTATAAATGAAATATGTACCCACTCAGAGTAAATGGTCCCGGTCCTCCAAGTTCCTAATAGGCACACTGTCGTTTAAAGATCGCCAAGTTATCATAAAAGTTGTAAACGGTCTAGTTTCAAAAGCTCTTCTATTGTCAGTATACTTTCACCAGTCTGGCCACACACAGCGTTACAATAAGCAGTAAGCAGCAACACACTAAGCTGACCATTCGTTGACCTTATCTCGTTCTAATAAGGTTTAAATATAGACAGCTAACTGTGTCAACAATAGAACATACATACAATAGAATCCATTGGGCAGTGGAGCGTGAACGTTTGGAAGGCCGTGTGAGCGGCCATTGCAAAAGTGCTTTAAGTTTTCCGTGTGCAATTTCAAGGAATGACGCGACGATTTTCTGTGGCGTGCTATGGATTTTAGAGTGTTGAGTTTTATAGAAATAACGTACAATATAATATGTGCTGTGGCGTACGGGCTTTTTCATATCACTACACCTTATAAAACAAAGTCCCCCGCCGCGTCTGTCTGTTCGTGTGTAAGTTCGCGATAAATTCAAAAACTTCTGAACGGATTTTCATGCGGTTTTCACCGTTTTAGTGTGTGTTTGTAACCCGTGCGAAGCCGGGGCGGGTTGCTAGTATAGCATAAATATTTAGTGATGTACTGCCGTATTCGAACTTCAAATATTCACAAGAGACGACACGTACTAGATCCATTCTAGATACGTTATAGTTTAGATATCAACTACCTAGTTCTCTTTTGCAGCGCAATTTGGGCAACCAATGTCACTTTTAGGTTAGATAGAGTAAGATGCCTATTAGATGTGAATTGGATCTCATATCCTGTGGAAATCGTTCAAGAGTATCTCCAGAATCGCGCAAATGTCAAATTTGACAGGTTAGATCTTAAACATATCGTTATCGTATCTTGGTGATGTCTAAAAGATATCTTATAGATGTCTATTTCAAAATCCGAATCGGGCCCATAGTCGTTTAGTTAATTAGTAGGTACATTTCGTAATATAATAGGAATATGGGCTTTGAAAATCTTTTTAAACAGCTGAAGCTATGTCACACAAATGTATTTTGCTCGTTACTTGTGTAAAGAAAAAGAAACATTTTCTATTTAGTGTTAATGTGTTTTTCATGTTTCAGATAAATATCTACTTAAGTTTACTAAGTAAAAACGCTCCGGTTGTCTCCTAATGAATTAGCATGACCTGACTTATTGAATTATTATTTTCTGTTGAATATCGGTTTAAAAAAATAAAGACTTGTATTTTATTGACGTACAATTACTATTACTGCTTCTATTGCTATGTATTTAATAGTTTTGCTAATCTGCTTTCCTTCCAGGCGTTTCTGCTTGGTAATCTTGCCATTTCACATATATATTGCAACTGTCACTGTGCACCTAAACTTTCTCAGGCTCGATATTTTCAAACAGGCCACTATTCCATAAAATATTTACCCGTGGGACAGGAGAAGAATCACATCGGTGCTATAAACTATAACGAATATTCGACTGGCGGCTCGTTAAGCTCAATTCCAATCCGAATTTTAAATATTAATTAACCAGAATTTCGTTAATTATCGACTGATGGCTGACTGTTGATGTTGGCCCAGTGCATGGCTGTAATTCGAATAGCCTACCGAGCACTTTGCTTAAAATAACAAATTACGGGCTGCTTGATGTTGGGATTTAAATAACTGCTAAAACTTATGAAATCTTGGTTTAAAATAAACATACTTTCATCATTAGGAAAAGGAATGATTAAATATTTATTGACTGGGCGAGAGCGAAGGTCTCCGTCTCAGCTTGGGCAAAATACTTTCGTATTCATCTGTCCGACTGTTCTCGTCTACCTTGCATTTCTTTGCGCAGGATTTCATAGAGGGATTGATCTCGGAAATTTCAGAAACATTTGACAAGAAAAAATATTGGTGACAAATGGGGGGCTCCGTAAAAAAGATGAGAATTTTCCGATACTATTCCACGTGGTAATTTCGCAATTTTGGAAACTTCCCTGTAGTTACGCTGCTACACAAACATATATTGTGAGGCGAATAGTCGCCTATGCGATAAGCATTACATTTATGTGATATGTTACGATAGAAATATAGAAATATTTGTGGTCCAAATAGGTATATTTTGCGGGAAATATTGGAATTTGGCTGCCTAAAATGTGATTGGCAATTTAGGTTTTGAAATCAAGCCTCATATTTTGAATATTGTACAACATTTGAACTCTATTTGAGTAACATATTTAAACAATGTGCATAAAGGGATCTACAGTACGGTCAAAGTACAGTAGGTATTTTTTTAAATGCACAAAAAATTATTGTATTTCGAAACACAGAAGGAAATATCCGCCAATAATAGACAAAAAAATCAGAATATGTTGTAGGTAAACGGTGTGTCTTGATATTTGTTAATTTTATTATCCACTAGCACATACATACAACATACAATAGAAAACAAATTGAAAACTTAAGTAACAAAATACGCCTTAAAACTAAAATAAATAACTAACCAGTACATTGCATAGAATACGAGCATCGAATTGTATCTATGTCTTGTATGACCAACAACATCTATCTACTCTGTTAAACACAATACTTATAGTAGCTTTATATTATTCTAATTCATAGCAATAGAGGTGAATCTTCCCTACGTATTTATTTTCTAGGGTGTAAAACATCCTGACGTTTACTTTACCAACAATACGAGAATTAAATGTCTGTCTCTAACGTACCTATATAGCAATTCACCACCATAACCATATTTTTCACACTTTGTTGACCCTATACGCCAGTACTACTCCATAACGACAGTAAAAACAATTCCGTTTGCCGACCTCGCCGGCCGCTGATTAAGAAAACAACATTTCGCCAAATTGGATTATCCTAACCCCCTAATAGCGGGCGAAATTCGGGTTGATATCGGCTTTTTTGCTTGAAAAACTCGAACTCATTAGGTAAGTTACTTAGTGGCGTGGCATGCAGAATTTTTCGACTGTGCCGGCCCAAGGTAGCTGTTCCAAGCGGTAACCGAGCGGCTAACTTTCAAGCCAGTGTAAGTGCTCTCCTGCTCACTGACACAGAAAAAATATTAGTACCTACTACCGTACAGAAAGGACACTTCCTACAAAACCGAAGTTAGATAGCGATTCAGGGACGAATAATGCTATCCCATTCTTATTTATGGCACTTTCGGCTATTTAGGGTTGTCATCAAGTCATTATTTTATCTGTGGGTGACGCAAAAGGACGTCAAGTTGTGTCAACCCTAATAATTGCTCGGAGCAATGCTGAGCCGAACGGAGCCGACTTTGCCCGAAGTCAGGAGTGTCTGTTGGATCCCCACTGTCACTGAGTTGGATAGATTATAGGAGCAGTGTTGCAGCACGACATTGCTGCCGACTGCATTCAAACTCGATTTTGCTGCCCGCGTTATTATTTGCGGCAGCACTGCCGTCGGCAGTATATCGCGCTGCAATACTGCAGCAGTAATTTTCGTGTAGTCTGAATCCGAACGGGAGTAAAACGTACTTGTACAGACGCCATCAGATATATTGGAGCGGCCGAGATGTTCAAAAATATCTGAGGAACACGTACTCTAACGCCTTGACAATAGAGGCGTGTTCAGATATTTGTGAGCACCTTGCCCTCTTCGATATACATATCTCATGGTGACTGTACAGTTCGTTTTTTTAGCTAATGAAAGAACATCCACAGAAGCAAGCGTGTAGTTTTTATCAGGCTCTTTAATTGTTAATAATTATTGAATTGTCTAATGGAGCATGATCAATACATATAGTTTACTTCAAATGATTACCGCTAAAAGTGCCGAATTTGGAACCACAAGCTTACTTCTGCGAAGTTCTTTCTAATGCTAAAAGAAACGGACTGTAGCTCAGATGTATACTGGTATCGTTGAGGCGAGCCGTTTTAAGCGACTGTGATACGGACCCTGTGTAACGGGTGCCGATTCAGGGCTGCGTCGGCCCGATTAGATAAGTTTGCAATTGTCTGCAAGCAGATTATGTGACCCTATGTACCTTGTGAAGGTGGCTGGGATGAGTCGCCATTATTACCCGACTGTGGGAAGCTACATGTTTTAGCAGTCAATTTTAATGACGAGGCGTCAATAGATAAATATCTTATGGCCCGCGTGACGTAAATGTAAAGCCAGTACGGATATGATGGTTGTTCTTGTCTACGTGACAGCGTGATAAAACGGTGTCCGTCACTTACTATCCCGCGGTGATAAGTGACAGTTATTTTATCGCGTGGACATAACCATCCATTATACGCATGCTGGATTAGAAGAAAACAAGAGACGTTTAATCCGTCAAAATTTTACCAAAGAGATTGTCAGTGATATTTCCCAGTATAATCATTGTCAAGAGGGCGCGGTTATTCACATATATAGGGTGACAGTTCAGTATAGTATGAAAAAAATTGTTCCAGGCAAATTCCGCAACATGGCGCGTGATCATATTTCTGGTCAGGCTTTATACATACCTATTCAAAGGACTCCCAAAAAGTATGTAAAAAACCGGGCAAGTGCGAGTCGGACTCGCGCACGAAGGGTTCCGTACCAAAAAGCAAAAAAAAAAAACAAAAAAAAGCAAAAAAAAACGGTCACCCATCCAAGTACTGACCACTCCCGACGTTGCTTAACTTTGGTCAAAAATCACGTTTGTTGTATGGGAGCCCCATTTAAATCTTTATTTTATTCTGTTTTTAGTATTTGTTGTTATAGCGGCAACAGAAATACATCATCTGTGAAAATTTCAACTGTCTAGCTATCACGGTTCGTGAGATACAGCCTGGTGACAGACGGACGGACGGACGGACGGACGGACGGACGGACGGACAGCGAAGTCTTAGTAATAGGGTCCCGTTTTACCCTTTGGGTACGGAACCCTAAAAAGGTACATATATAAAAGTGTTGTATATGACAGGAATATGCGAAAAAATATCAGTACTTTTTGCAAAAATGTACTGATATTTTTTCGCTGTAGGTAGTTTTCATTATGTCGTCACCTAACATTTATGCCATTTTATTATTTAATAACTTACTTACAGTTATTTTTTTATTTACTGCATAGAAAACTTTAATGATTTACCTACACAAATAACTGATCTTACTGGGATTCGAACTCATGACAATCATCATAAACATTCACTGCATAAATGGTTCTAATTACCAAACAACAATAATAACAACTGAAAACGAACTGAAACATTGTAATTATCTAAGTCACAACACTAATTAACATAGGAATTATACAAAGTAAGAGAAAATTTGCAGTAAACTACATTTTCCTCGATCGGCAACCCTGGAGTCTGCCATCTAGCTCAGTAATGAAGCAATTTAAATGCATGAGGCAGGGCGCGAGAGACTCTTGGTGGGGAGATGCCAACCCTAATCTAGACGTCACAACTACCAAAGGAAAACAAGCAATTTTCAACCTTGAAGTGAAGAAATACAGTTGAAATTCGATTGGGATGTTTTGACGTTTGTATTTTTTTAGGGTTGTCACAATATTGGTAGGTATAGATGATAGTGGGTGCACGGGGTAAGTACGGTATATCTCTGCAGGTAGAGGATTATGGAGGGCGAACTGCGACGCGAAAATGTTTTCCCAACTTATTCGGAGTGAAAGGAAAACTAGCGAAAGTGATATGAGATAACTGGCGCTGTGGCTTTTGGAGTCTCTAGTGAATAAGTTTTCTTATTAGAGTGTTCTTATTGTGCGAAGATAAATTCGCAAAGGATTGCGTTGTTTTGTTTTGTGTGGTTAGACTTCACGAATTTAGGTATCTTTGTCTCTTTATGCCTAGTATTTTTATACATGGTTTTATAAAACCTTGACAATGGCAAACAAACTTACCTACAGACAGAGTCACTAGGCGAAAACGAAAATGTAGCGTATATAGGTACCTACAGTTACGAAATTCAGGACTAAAGCCCAAAGCAAATTATAAATAAGTACTTGTTAAATTTTATCTTTATTATAACCTACTTTATTTCGAATTAAAAATATTATTGAAGTGTGCTTATTTGTCACATCGAAATAAAGTATATCAATTTTCTACGATAGAACCAATAAAAGTTCAATTATTATACTCAAGAACAACAATTCGGATACTTTGTATTATGAAAGTCATAACTCTGCTTTGTATGGCAAAGAGAGGCCCATCACTTTCCGAATCATTAATATTGGATCCAGTAATTTATATCAATCGTGGTAGCCCTCGGTGACGTCACGTCTGCACCGCCGATAACCCGTTCAGGGCTGTCCACTTGAAACAAAACTCATAAAATTATAATTGTATTATAAATAAGATTTAAAAAAATACTGTAGTTTAATGTTTAACGCCTAGCCGTGTGAAACACAAAAGTTGTCACTTGGACGCCACATCACCGAAGTGTCAAAACTGAAATTGAACTTTAAATGCATATGCACGTAGGTCTATGTTGCTCTGTGGTCTGTGACCGATTAATCTGTCTTTGGCGTTGGACCGGTCATTGGCGCCCAAAAGGTTAACCAATTACATTGCTCTTCGCCTATTAAAAATAAGTCGGCATTAGTTTAAAATGCAATCGGTGGTGAATTTTTCTTATAAGTACACGGTGTGAACCGTTGTTCCCTGACTTTACATATCCTCAGTGTGCCAAATCTATCCTGTCAGTTGGGCCCTTCGGAACCAACACTGTACCAAACTTTTATCTGTTTTAATTATGCATACTAGATCGTTTTTAGTTAATTAATATTCAATATTTCGATACCCTCAAGTCGACGTGGATACGAACCCATATCAGAAAACTTTCTCAAGTTAATCCTTAAGCATTGTTTCCCTAAAATAACCACAAACCATTTACAATTATACATGTTCACGTAACAATCAGGAATTGTATTAAAAGTTTGGCACAACCCTGGAGAACCGTGGGGCGTGCAAGTGACAGCCCTACGTAGGGCTTTCTACAGAGAATGATTACAAAAGCTATTGTTTACAAAAATCCAGAAACGAAGAATTCATTTACGATCACTTTGTGCGTGATGGCACCTCTACACGATGGGCCAACGCCGGCCACTCGAAGGGACGCAATTATGCGTTAGAGGGAGCAAGTGATATTGCTGTCTCATTCTACCGCGTGGCTGCGTCCCTTGGAGTGGCCGGCGTTGGCCCAACGTGTAGACGAGCCCTGAAATGTATGAAAAAATGTGGGAATAATTTGACATTTTATGTAAAATTCGGGCTCAATTTCAATAGTTCCATGGAACTGATACCTACAAAGTTTCCATTCCAAATAACAACTTTATTACTAGCGAATTAAATAATTCATAGTGCATTTTCAGATAAGTAATTTTCAAACGTAATAATTATGATTACAAAACCGTTAAAGGAACATCACACTCAATTAAAAAGTTTTATTCAGTAGTACTTAATACCTCACAGCACAATTCAATATAATACGTTTTTATAAAATTCTAAAAATCCATTATAGCATGTGGTTCTAATCTTTTAAGGGCCACTTGCACCAACCCACTAACCCGGGGTTAAGCGGTTAAACCGTCAACCAAGTGTCAGATTGTACTGGTAATTATGGTAACTCCAGGTTTAACCGGTTAACCTCGGGGGTTAGTGGAATGGTGCAAGTGGGCCTAATTGGGTATAGGTAAGAAACTTTATGCATCATTATAACAATCGTAACAGTTGAGTTTATTTCGTTATTTAAATCTAATATTTATCATTATCATGCATCAAATACGTCTGCGAGCGATACAACTTTTTTTTATATATTAAAGGAAAAATGGAACTATTCACCGCTTCGGGCAATACAATTTTTTTTCGTTATCTTGCTGCGTAGTCTCCGAAAAAAAAAATCTTTATAGGTACTTTTGCGAAGTTCATTCTAATTCTAAGTACCTACCTACATATACCTACTTTCGATTCTTCTAAATCAATAGAAAGCCACATCATTCTTTGACATAATTAAATCAAAACTACTCATAGGCACATTTAAGTAAGTATGTAATTAATAACTGGGCAGCGCTAGTGGCAAGTGTTTAATTAAGCCCATAAATTCAGGGAACGCCTCTGCGCTCGAATTGTGCCTAATACAAATTGCGAAGCCTGCGGTTACTATACTCAAACAGCGAGTGACAAAGTCTGCAGCGATTTTGATAACCCACGCAGTGGCAGTGTTATTTTAAACGTCAAACTTCTATGAAATTATGACGTATAAATAAAACTTGCACTGCGTGGGCTATCAAAATCGCTGCAGACTTTTCTTGGTCTAGCTCTCCTCGTAGCTCGTAGCTAAGCGTTGGTAGCCTAGCGGCCATGACTCTAGAAGTCAATTTTCGTAGCTATATATTTTTGAATCCATAATACAAATCTATATAACTATCAAATTTGCTCACAAATTTTTATGAGAATTGGTTGAGAAATAAAAGGAGAGTAGTCGGACAGCCGGATATACGAAAGCATTTTTACTAATACTGAAATCGGGACCTTTGCTCTCGCTCGATCAAAAAACCGATCAAGCGTAAAAAATATAAAAAAGGCTTACGCGTCTAGGAAAAAAATGCATCGAACAAGAAAACTGCATAATAAATATTGATAGCAATATGCAAAAAAAAACATTATTTACTGGTGTATCAATATAAGCTAGTGTAAGTACAAACTAATGCCATATTTATATTATTTATGTGCACTTCACACGTCACTAACACATTATTGTGTTATCGTTAACTTAATACTAATTATTCGGAGAGACAGCGGGACACATAATAATGACTGATAATTAATAAAATACACGTAATAAATGGAACCTGGTTTGAATACGAGATAGATATTATTGATAAGCCTTAATATTAAGTGTATATGATGTTTAATACCTATAAAGGGTGTGAGATCTACGATAAAAATACTTCTAAATGTCATTCAATAATAATAAGTAAAAAGGCTTAATGTATTATTAATGTCACTATAGGTAGCAATAGAACTACCTGGGACTCTAGTTTTTGTAGTTGTGTAGGTACTCTACCTACTCGTATAAAATTGAAGTAAATTTATAATTATATTAAATTTAATAATAAATACATACCTACATAATGTGTCTGTTAGACGCGGTGTCACAAAACATATCAGCAGCTGCCAGTGCTAACTAGGACATGATTACCGGAATTCAGGAATCTCGATATACCGGAATATCGAACCTATATTTACGATACTTCAATACCGGAATTAAAAGGATCAATATCGAAATATCGGAATTAGGGTACCTACGTTTTGCAATTTATCAGTTTTATTTAAAAAAAACTGTAAAAAATATAAAAAAAGGCTACGGCTGACTATTTGGCTGATTGTACCTTAAAAACATTAGTGAAAATGGTCATCTTAAATACCAAATTCCGGAGTTCCGACATTGAAGGCCAATATCCGATTTCAACACCGGTATTTGAGAATCGTCCGATATTGGATGCGCTAGTACAGTCAAGGAATTTAAATTCCGACCCATTTCGTACTTTGTCACAGTGACAATCAATATGAAAGCCGCTAGAGACCTCATACGGTTGTCACTGTGACAAAGTACGAAATGGGTCGGAATTTAAATTCCTTGACTGTACCAACTTCGTCAGATTTTCAAAAACATCGACAATGTCTCAGTCAAAAACAAAAGCCTACCGTAAGTTTTTATCATTTCTATTTTAATTACGCTGGGCGTCGGTCGTTCGTCATACACTGTCACTGGCCAGTAATAATATTCCGCCTACCAATTCCATATGAAGATACGCATCGGTGGCGGACCGCCCCCGCTACAAATGAGAGCCGGTGTATAAAACTTGGAAGCACATTCCAGTTTTATATATAAGTATACAATACGTATCCGAACGAAAGGCAACGAAAGATACCCATTGGTAATGTTTAGGTCATACTGAGCAACTTTTACTATGGGACCAATCCCGAAAACGCGGAAAAAAATTGGTTGTTTCATACATTTTGCTGATCTGATGTTGAAACTATGGGAGAGTCTCTTTTATTCTGCGTTTTCCGGGTTGGTCACATAGTAAAAGTTGCTCAGTATGACCTAAACATTAATGGGGTCCCTTTCTTTGCCTTTCTTTCTGATACGTACTGTATAAATGATGATCTTGATTATTTCACTTGAATTTACCTAAGTACAATTGTGTCACTTAATTTCAAGCTCGGGTAAATCCATTCGATCCTCTCAGCAAATATTACCCTTATTACTCTTTCTTAAATACCAAAACCGCATTAATCTGACAGATATATTTACCCGAGTTTGAAGTTAAACGACTCAATTTAGGTACAATTTACACTGAGATCAACATCAAATCGGCAAAACTGTATTATAAAAGTTAATACGCTCCTGGCCTGCTGATCATGTGATCACTTTGCTAGCCCAACGCAGCTCTCTGCGTTTAGGTACATATCAGTATGTCAAGAACACTTATGACTATGTGAATTTGAAGGTCACTGTTACTGAAGCTGAGCGGCACTCAGAACCTAACCGGGACTCAGAATTTTAGGAAACTATACCTAATTAGTTTTCGAATTCTGTGCGAGCTTGCAACTTTTTGTTTTTCGTGGTTATTGTCATCCGGAGCTTCCGGCGCATCGTTTTCTCTGGAAAGCATCACGTGATCGCCACGTCATAGAAAAGTAAGCGCCGGAAGCTCCGGCCCGGACACGGCCCGGTCTAACGTGAGTCATCCTTAATACCGACTCGTAATAGAACTTTCCATATTTTCAGCAATTGTTTTTCGGGAATGCTTTGTCGAATATAAAATGCATGTTATTTGAATTGTCTACGCACGTCACAATTTTTTTCTTTGTTCATTCGTATACTGGTTTTACCGCATCGTCATCACCTTGCGACCGCCAAAGATAGTAAAGATACCAATCGCATTAAAACCAAATACATACATAACTTGGGATCTTGTTATGTGAATTAAATATATTAAATAAATATGTTTCTGGCAAAAAATTTAATTTTTGGTACAAGCTTTTATCGCTGACTGTACTTTTCTTACGACAGACAACTAATACTCATCGAGACAATTCTAAAAACCCCTAACACAATTAGGTTGCGTTGTTTCATCACAGAGTTCCTATGGCCACCTCCTGTCTCCATCATTAGATCAGTTCGATGGTACCATAATATTGCATTGTCATCCGATTTATACATGCATGCAAAATTTCAGCTCAATCGGAAACCGGGAAGTGGATCAAAATTAACTTGCAAGATTTGATTACACTACACACAGACAGACAGACAGACAGACAACGGTCAGGTGAAACTAAATAAAAGCTTGTAAAATAAAATAACGCTCGTTCCAGTACTTTATTGTATTGAATGTATGCGCATTTGTTTAAAACCAAAATATATTTAGCAAGACAAAGGATCTTTCTGAGACAGTGGATCTAGTTGCCTTCTGTAAGTATGGGGTCGTTGTTTGATGAAAAGCATTCCACTATGACACAGGGTCACTCTTAGTTCGTACGTGTTTTTAGGGTTCCGTAGCCAAATGGCAAAAAACGGAACCCTTATAGATTCGTCATGTCTGTCTGTCTGTCTGTCTGTCCGTCCGTATGTCACAGCCACTTTTTTCCGAAACTATAAGAGCTATACTGTTGAAACTTGGTAAGTAGATGTACTCTGTGAACCGCATTAAGATTTTCACACAAAAATAGAAAAAAAAACAATTATTTTTTGGGGTTCCCCATACTTAGAATTGAAATTCAAAATTTTTTTTTTCATCAAACCCATACGTGTGGGGTATCTATGGATAGGTCTTCAAAAATGATATTGAGGTTTCTAATATAATTTTTTTCTAAACTGAATAGTTTGCGTGAGAGACACTTCCAAAGTGGTAAAAAGTGTGTCCCCCCCCCCCCCCGTAATTTCTAAAATAAGAGAATGATAAAACTAAAAGAAATATATGATATACATTACCATGCAAACTTCCACCGAAAATTGGTTTGAACGAGATCTAGTCAGTAGTTTTTTTTTAAACGTCATAAATCGTAAACCGCAATTTTATTATGTTACTTGCTGCTGCGGAACCCTTCATGGGCGAGTCCGACTCGCACTTGGCCGCTTTTTATTTCCTTTATTATTTGAGTATAAGTTTTTAAGTCCAATAGCGGCCTTTAGCGCACGCTCGATTGATTGGCTAACATCCAGGTACATATTTATTAGGTCCATTCTAGGTACATACTATTCTAGAATATCTTTGCGTAGGAAAAATCCTTGAATAGGTAGTTCCAGTGCTCGAAATGCTACTTAATGCACAATAGTTGACACCCTGTTGTCACCTCCATTACTAATAATGCACTGGGACAGTGACGAGCACCCGGTAGTATATAATATATTAGCGGTACCGATGTCAACTCATACCGGCAATGTCCATTTCTCCGGACATGGATATAGAAAACTAAACACAGTGACTACATTTGTTGATAAATCAATCATTCTCATAGCACAGCACCCTGGGAAAAAATGAAACAAAGGACCAAAACATACTTTAAAGGTAGGCTCAGACTGAAACTACACATAAAAATGTATCATAAAACATATTTATTTTTAGATGGTTTTTGTTGGTGCAGGTTTAGGCCCCAGAAAATGCTGCGTAACAAAAAAAGATAAAAGTAGTTATTTCTAAATTATTTTCCTGAGTACCTATGCAATGTTAGGTACAGCTTACTAAATTGTAGTAAAAAATCGACCTAGCTTCAGGCTTCGGATAAAATAATCTATCACAAAAAAATCCATGCTAGCTTCTCTATAAAACATTCTATATTTTTTTTGCTAGGACTATTATCTCATAAGGTAAGGTGGGGTAACTATCTCCGGGGTAAGATTATCACTTGTATGCAATCCTCATACTGTTTGTCTAGCCCTGAGCAAAATAAACTATGTTAGCCTTACCCCACCTTAACACGAAAGTACTAAGTAAGTACCTTAACTGAGAGACAAACAATGACAAAAATCGACTGTGTGGACATGGCTGAACGTTACATATATGACATATTATGGGAACAGTAGCTACCTGTGATCTTTATAAAACAGAACAGCCATTTAGCTCCAACCAGTCACCATGAGAATACGAACGTGTATAGTCGTATTAATCAATGTCATTAAACTGTGCATCTGTGATGACCGCTATGGTGACCTAAAGCAGAATGACGCTATGTGTGCGCGTTTTGGAATGAATGCACTCTTCGACCCTGAAATGGTGGTCAAGACAAAATGGAGGATATACTACACTTGGAATTTGAAATTGCCCTTTGGATGCCTTGATATGACGTTCAAAACTGTTAATCCAATGGTAAGTACATAATCACTACTAGGTAAAACAGATTAAAAATGTAGCGCTGCGGACTGCGGGCTCCGAAATAATAACTGAGGATCGCATTGGGGTTAAATTCGAAGATGGAAATGAAGAATCTACTACTTATTTTTCCTCTGTGGTATATGTAATATTACGGTTAGGAGACGACATGCCGCTACCCTGCAAAGCTATGCCGTTGCGTTCCTACCGAAAATTTCTTTGATGCGGCGGGGTAGTATTTATATTTGTATAGCGCAGGGGTCACCACATGGCGGACGGCCGACCTAATTTATTTTTTTGCTTATTTAATAAACTCGAGAAGAAACGGACCGCGACGGTCATTTAAAGTGACATTCCATTTCCAACTGCAGCTGCAATACTGTTCATTTTCTATGGAAATTGACACTGACAGCGACGCGTTTCCATAGTAAAATGAACAGTATTGCAGCTGCAGTTGGAAATGGAATGTCACTCTTACTTTAACAACCGGACCCCTGAAGAAACTAATTGGTGACCTCTGGTATAGCCTATTATAGTTGTTTTTCAATACAATTACCATTCTTGACGCGTGGCGTCGTTGAAAATTCTGTTCAAATGCTGTAGGATAAGAAGGATACAGGAGGAGAACAGAATTGTCAAATACGAGTAGGCAACTTTACCTGCTGGGGATCGGGTTCTATGTGGGTTTTATTCGCCTACTTAACTTTAGCCCAATTTTGGTTTGACACAGATCATCAACCGCTTCTACTCCGACATGAACAAGCACCTGGAGACGCAGCCAGTGTGGGAAGCAGCTACTCTGCTGGTGACTATGGGGTACTTCAACCATCAGATGCTGCTGTTCGCTGAGCCTGGCCCCGCTGGAAAATTTATCGGCATACCGAACATCTCACAACGAGCTAGTGAGTGTCATATAATTAACTTTAGTTTGGTATACCAGGAGGGAAATTCAAATTTACATTTTGACATCAAAATTTGTCTGCTTGTTTGCCTCCTATTACATAAAAAAATATCAGTTGCCCGTGCGTCTCGTTCGCACCAATACCAGCGAAATTAAAATATTTTGATGTCATATGTACGTTTGAATGAATTGGCTTCTAGGTAAGCCAACCATGCTTTGGCTGCTATTATGGTCATAGTATTAGGGTGAAAAAACCATTGTGTGTTAATATAACCAAATAAACTCCAAATACATGCAAAATTTTACAAGGATAGTTCTGACTTGCAGACCTCCTCAGGGATATTTTGACTACGAATGTTTATATAAATAGTACGTTTTCTTTCTCTTTGCGTTAACTTAATTCCTTCTTCAATCATATGGCTTCAACACATAAGACTAAAGAATCCAAGCTCTTAACGTCTGTGTGTGCGAGTAATGCTCTTATAAAATATTAGTTTCAATTTGGCTTATTCAGAACCGGTATCATGGTCGCATTTTTATCACCTGTTATGCTATACGTTACTTTCGCACTTACATATTTGTTAGAACGTGATGGGCAAGGTGACAAATGATAAAGAGCCGGCCATCTTAGCCCTACAGGATAATATATCTCTTCAACGCCTCTCCCACTTTTTTGACCATAGTCTTAATCTCCCTGTTTTTCAGTCGAGATGCTACCGCACCCAGCCAGCGTGCCTTTCCTCAAGTTCCAGCTGAAGCTGATCCGCGACGGCAAGTTCCTGATCATGATGGACTGCCACGTCGGAGCCGTGTCGCTCTCGGCTCGGTACAGCGGGGCGCCGCCCACCGAGGAGGAGCTGGCCGAGGCTGTGGCCGAAGCTGGGCTGGGCGAGGGCTTCTCGGCTTGCATGAAGGGAAAGAAACCTATAAAGGTCTAGGACAACGTTGATATCATTGATAAAATTATACAGCACTGAGTCCAATAGGGCTTACAACATCAACCCATTAATCGACAACATACATCATCATATACATGTCATCACCCTGTCACCCAGAACGTAAATGGTCGCGTACTGTGCGATTTAAGAGGAATTTTCTCCCACGGACGCTTCGGCTGTGGAATGAGCTCCCTTCCGAGGGTCTACAGTATGGGGTTCTTCAAAAGAGGAGGTTTTTAAAAGGTCGGCAACGCGCATTAACACCTCTGGAGCATGGTATAATAATATACTCCGCCTGGTAGTCCTGGTACTCTCTTCCCGTCTTTTCTAGGTCACCTGACTAACACAAGCCTACGTCATCATGCGACAGCGCTATATGATAATATGCGATAGCGCTATATATAGCGGCCATGTTATTGTGACGTAGGCTTGTGTCACTCTGGGAAGAGAAGACCATGTTTTATTAGACTATGCTCTGGAGTTGCAGGCGTCGATAGGCTACGGTGACTGCTTACCATCAGGCGGCGTATGCTTGTTTGCCACCGATGTGGGATAAAAAAGTCATGTCACGTGTATATTTTTGTATTCCCATGTGACTTAGCGTGAAGAAATGAAATTAAAATCGAAGTTAATGTCCCACGATGTACGTTCAAGATTTAACTATGTTGAATTTTAAAGTTGTTAACAAAGTGTACTTTCGGAGATTACTGGAATGTTAAAGCAAGTTTAGATAAAATACTTTATATATTTTAAACAGTGTTTTAATTACCTTAGTCCTTAACATATAAGATTCAATTCCCTATTGTATTTTGAATATAATTATTTAAAATGTTCGATGAATTTGTTTTACTTTAAATTCAGTTGACTGAAACCCAGAGTTGGGCGTAATCAATTCCTTCTGGAATTAAATTACACATTACATTACAGTAATCATGATTCCTTAGTAATCGATTCCTTTGGTAATCGAAATTACTGGAATCAAATCCGCTGATTACTTGCGTAATTGATTCCTTTGGAATTGAATAAGTATATCTAAGTACAAGTGTAATCGTGATTCCTTCGTAATCAATTACTCCAGTAATCTGATTACGTAATATTGTTCAGACTAAATTACATTATTCGGTGTCAAAATACCTTTGATCGTTCTTCTCCCAGCCATAAATACACTTTTTGTGTGAAACTCATATCATATATGTTTTCGGGGGAGCAGATTTCGGAAATGATGACAGTTTTGGAATCCGACATGTCTGCCGTGCACTTTGACATAAAAGTCTTCATGGGTGCCGTTTTATAGGTTTCAGGGAGTGCCGGTTTCGAAAATGATGACAGTTTTGGAATCCGACATCTCTGCCGTGCACTTTGACATAAAAGTCGTCATGGGTGTTGTTTTATAGGTTTCAGGGGGTGCCGGTTTCAAAAATGATGACAGTTTTGGAATCCGACATGTCTGCCGTGCACTTTGACATAAAAGTCGTCATGGGTGTCGTTTTATAGGTTTCAGGGGGTGCCGGTTTCGAAAATGATGACAGTTTTGGAATCCGACATGTCTGCCGTGCACTTTGACATAAAAGTCGTCATGGGTGTCGTTTTATAGGTTTCAGGGAGTGCAGAATTCGAAAATGATGACAGTTTTGGAATCCGACATGTCTGCCGTGCACTTTGACATAAAAGTCGTCATGGGTGTCGTTTTATAGGTTTTAGGGAGTGCAGAATTCGAAAATGATGTCAGTTATGGAATCCAACATGTCTGCCGTGCACTTTGACATAAAAGTCGTCATGGGTGTCGTTTTATAGGTTTCAGGGAGTGCCGGTTTCGAAAATGATGACAGTTTTGAAATCCGACATGTCTGCCGTGCACTTTGACATAAAAGTCGTCATGGGTATCGTTTTATAGGTTTCAGGGAGTGCAGAATTCGAAAATGATGACAGTTTTGGAATCCAACTTGTCTGCCGTGCATTTTGACATAAAAGTCGTCATGGATGTCGTTTTATAGGTTTCAGGGAGTGCCGGTTTCGAAAATGATGATAGTTTTGGAATCCGACATGTCTGCCGTGCACTTTGACATAAAAGTCGTCATGGATGTCGCTTTATAGGTTTCAGGGAGTGCAGAATTCGAAAATGATGACGGGTTTGGAATCCAACATATATCTGCCATGCACTTTATAAGGTGCATTTATATCTAGTCAGCCAACATCAACAACATCTATACATATCTACTATCGAAATGTACTTTTGATAGTAGAAGTACGAAAATGTAATCTGAAAGGAATCAAGTAATGCATTCCTGTAATGGGGAATCGACATTGATTCCAATTACTAGGAATTGTAATATTAGAAAAACTGATTCCTGATTCCTCAAATGGAATTGTACTTAGTAATTTGGTATTGTAGATTACAAAGTAATCTGGGAATCGGTAATCTGATTACAAAGTAATTTCGAGTAATCGTGGAATCAGGAATCAATTACGAAATGCCCATCTCTGCTGAAACCTGTGTTTTTGTTATCATAATCAACATATTATTGATATGACAAAGGTCAGTTTTGTTTATATTTTCGGTAAGTAATGCAAACCGGCATCCTTTTAAAAAGTAAATAAATAGTCACGACCAATATATAAACAAGATGAAATGAAATCAACAGTCAGTAAGTAAGAAGCATTAACCACCAGACGAACTAAGAAGTTCTGGAACTGTCTTTAACACAATACTAGACGTTGTACTTTGTGTTCTGTCCTAGTCCCCAGTTCCTATACTGTCCACACCTTAAAATTCAACTAGTAGTCACAATTTTAGTCTTGCTAAAATGTTCTGGTATATTTTCTTGACGGTAAGCACGGCATCCGCAAACCTGGACCTTCGCAACGTTAGCACGGAAAACTGGACAACATGCGAACAGTTCATGTACAACTATACCCACGACCTGGACAAGATAGTGGACATCGAGTGGAAGATATTTTACTCCTGGGACGGAATGTTCCATGAAAGCTATAATATTTGGTTTACGAGGCCTTCGAAGGCGGTAAGTACTTGTACCGCAGAATAATAGTACTAGGTATAGAAGATTTACTCTCTAACAAAACGCGTCTGTTACGATTAGGACAAATATGACCGCAAGGTGGCGATAGTGCCACGCGCGGCTTATGGCTAGCTACCAAAATTGGTGTGGAATGGATGTACTTGTAGCTACCTGTTGCAAAGGGACGAAATCGCGGAGTGAGCCACGCCTGCTTGTACTGGGAATAAGTTATGCAAAAGTAGGTATTAGATATCTACAGAATTTGCAATTTTTCATCTGGATTACCCTAAACGTCTCGTTACTCGTGATATGCCTTACTCACCTGAAATTCTCATAACCCTGCTTAAGGCTCCACCAAGGAAAGTAAGAGAGACTAATCGGCTTTAACCAATATATCAGACGCGCCTAGTGCAGACGCAGCCCTATGGGGCAAGACATTGGATATAGCTCTCTATTTTTTTAATATTTTAAGCGACTCAAATCTTGTTTGCCATGCAATTAAATAAATAATTTCTACTATTAGAACTCCACTGTCCACTCTAGAGGCTGGTTTGATTCCAGCCTGGGGCACTGGAGGCCTTGGTCACTTTTTCTTAGTATATGACATTTATTTCCGTTTAAATAATGTATTTCTGTAGCTGGTAGATCGCTACCGCGTCCAACTCGAGAGGCAGCTGAAAGACGTGAACTTCAACGATTCCGAGCTGTTCATGGAGACCCGCATAGACTTCACGGCGCTCTTCATCAAGACCAATGTGTCCGGCGTCTACCGTATTGTGCCGCATACGGCTTTTCATGGTTAGTATAAATAATAGTACCTACTACCAGGGCTCGGAACCGGTATTTTTAAAAAAACCCCAAATATACCAATATTTTGAATTATTTTATGCTCTTTACGTAAGACTGGATCATGTATTTAGGTAACGAATTTGTGTTATCAGATTGTCCAATTAAAAAAGAAATAATAAACCAAAGAACGAAAAAGAACGTAATAATACCGGTATTTTTGTATGGAGCAAAAACCGGTTTCCGAGCCCTGCCTACTACCGTACCGTAACATGGGGCGAGTTGGGTGAAATTTGACTTTCGAACCTCGATAAAATTTTATTTTTACATGTGAAAACTGAATGGTGTATATAATAAGTGGTTCGGACGTTTGTATTTTATTTTGGGTAGTTCCATTTCATAACTTTGACGATAAAGAGGTTTTTCATAACAAGGTGATTTTGGAAGATTGTTGGATCGATTTTTTTTTATTATGCGTATTACTATAGCCCCATTTTAAATTGGAATACATTATTTTTGTAGCAGTAGCTTTAAAATCCCTTCTCACCCACCTCTCAAACCTTCTCTCCCCATTCATAACCCAACTCTCCCCGCGAAACCTACTCACCCCGTTTTACGGTACAGAAAGGAAACTTCCTACGAAACCGAAGTTTAACAGCGGGTCAGGGTCGAATCTTGCTGTCCCTTTCTAATACATAACACTATCGCTTTCGGCTATTTAGGGTTGCAAAATTCGGGCCATTATCTTATCTGTGGTCGTGCACGCAAAGGGACGTCAAGTTGTGTCAACCCTAATAATTGCTCGGAGCAATGCTGAGCCGAAATGACCCGAGTTTGCCCGAAGGGAGGAGTTTCGCACGTCTGGTATTAGTGCTTGTATTATAATAGTAGCTTCTTCCCGCGGCTTCGTCTGTATGGAATGATGATTAGGTATTGAGTAAAACTATCCTACATCTTCCCTGGGCCTTAAACCATCTCCGTAACAAATTTCATCTTAGGGCACCCCCACATCTAGCGTCTTTCGAGCGTCGGCGTCTACAACTCTATGGCCGCTGCTCGACGCAACGTCGACGCAACTGCGCAGCGACGTCATTTTCCATAGCGCTGACCAGACGCCGACGCTCGAAAGACGCTAGATGTGGGGGGGGGGGGGGGGCTTAATCGGCCAAAACACCTCCTCGGTGAAGGTCGCTCGACGTTCATTCAGAACGTCCAACACAAAAATTTCAAATTCGCATAACACTTAAATATCTAAAATCATAATTTAGACTTATATTGTATCTAAGCAACATTTCCAGTGCCCTATATACCTAAAGCACCCATTGCTCTGAAAGTGGTGGAGCCTGGATACCTGGGCATCATGAACTGCGGGCTCCGGTACTGCTACGCCCTGGCTCCGACCAACAAGATGCCGCACGATGACTATGTAAGCATGCACACAGACATTTCAATTACTTTAAAATAAGTTTCATTAACTATTACAATTTAATTTGCGTCATTCAATTGCACTTATCCTGTACCTATCTCTTTTCTACTCTAGCTCTGACTATTTAATTAGGCTTTTATTGCGTACCGTAAAATGGGGTGAGTAGGGTCAAAACTGAAATTAAAACCTCGACAACATTTTATTTTTACATATGAAAACTGAATGGTGTATAATAATAAGTGTTCCGGACGTTTGTATTTTAGTTTTTTTTTTGGGTAGTTCCATTTCATAACTTTGACGATAAAGAGGAAATCCCACCTCACCCCGTTGTGCCTCGTATTTGGGGTGAGAGGGGTTTTCATACTACAGGTGATTTTGGAAGATTGTTGGATCGATTTTTTTTATTATACGTACTATAGCTCCATTTTAAATTGGAATACATTATTTTTGTAGCAGTAGCCTTAAAATCCCTTCTCACCCCCCTCTCAAACCTTCTCTCCCCATTCATAACCCACCTCTCCAAGCGAAACCTACTCACCCCGTTTTACGGTAGGCATTGAGTTAATAATACTTAATTCATTTGAATGATAGCACATTCAAGTGAATTATTAGTTATTGCAAGATATATACTAAAATATCTTGCAATTCATCAACAAAGTTGCAAAATTAAAAACGGCAAAAAAATTACGTTTCATGAGAGATTTTTATTGATCGCTTATTTCGTGGTACACATCGTAAGCTATTATTTACATTTATTTTAAACGGGTTACGTATTACGAGTATTATATAAGTCGAATAAACGCTAGACATGTTTCGATTAAATTTTCTAGAAGTGATGAGGAGAAACAAATACGATTTATAATATTTATTATTGTTTATATCTACCTTTTGTCTATTTGTCACTTTGTTATATTGTTTTGTTTTTACATTTGTTTTTAGTTGTCAGTAAATGCTTGATCTACTAGAAGCCGGCTTCTTCGTTTTCGCTCTCTGCATTTTAGCATAAAGTAAATATAGTTCCTTTATGATTTTAGCTATCGATAGACATGGCGGAAGAGAAAGAAGGCTGCTTTGAATCGTGTTATTAACACATTTTTTTTTACCTCTATAGTTTTATTTTATCTTCAGCTAGCCGAAGCAGCTGCTCGATTGCAGTTCTGGAACAGTCTGGGCCGTTCGTACCTCACGAGGCCTACGCCGAGGCCCAAAGTCACAACGGCGGCATACGACCCGGACGATGATGATATCGAATATGAGAAGCATTTTAATACATTTTAGAGTTTCCGATAGCCTACGGCGCACAGTCAACGGTAAAAATATGGGTGTAGACAACTTACTCAAAAATATGTCCCATTTCTTAATTCACTGACTTAAGAGTTATGGGACATATTTTTGAAATGATTTGTACACCCATATTTTTACCGTTGACTGCACAACCCACCCACGTACAGTAAGAGCCCCAAGTACCCACGACGTACAGTCAGCAGCAGAAGTTGCTAAGCGGGCCAGGTGTTCAAAATGATCTTGACGCGACTTTATTGTTTAAGAGCGTGGTAATTTTGAACACCTCACCCGCTTAGCAACTTCTGCTGCTGACTGTACTAGCTGTATATAAAAGTGGTTACTTATGTAAGGGCACAAGGGTACTACACGTGTATAGGGTTACCAGATACAAATTTAGAATTTCCTGACAAAATTCCTGACAAAATTCCTGATTTCCGAATAGTTTTCCTGACATTCGTATTTTTAACGACGTGGAGGGGGGAGGGGGGGTTGGCCGTTAGCGATGGCCACCCCACTGAGCCGATAGCCGCGTTTTATTAATTTAAGTTTTATTATTTGTATTCATTTAAGTCAATAAAAAGGTATAAAAAAGTCTATCAATTCAAAAAATTCCTGACATTTTCGTGTTCCGTCCCCATTCCTGACAAAAGGCCAAAATTCCTGACATGTCAGGAAAATTCCTGTCATCTGGTAACCCTACACGTGTACAGTGACCTGAAGACAGTAACGTCAGTAACAGTGTCATCCCTCATGAATATTTATTTAGCCAGGGTCGTGGGTTAGACATCTCTGCAGCTGCACTGATCTGAACATAACTGCATGTAAAATATTTATATACATTAGGTACCAATAAATTGTAAAATTATGTGCTCATCATCCAACTTCTATTAATTACCTTACCTCGTGTTAACCGAAAAGCCTACGAGGATTTTCCGTTCTTTGAGACATTTAATTATTGTGCTGTTATTTAGAATACTAAACGGCTAAGATTGTGTATGTAAAGAACGGTGTATGTTTAACACGCACACATACACAATGTGCATGATTATTGCCTACAGACAGTTTCATAACATCAACCACTTGAACCTAAACATTAAACAACTGTCATAAATAGTTCTTCATGATTCTCACGCTTCTGGGTATAAAGACAAACATTCACTGTTGTTCCTCATTTGTGATTAAGCAGGGCAACATGCGTCTCTTGCTTTTACTTCATTTAATCTTCATTATCGAAGCAAGACCTAAAAAACTCCGCAGTCAATCTAGACCACATATAAAAGAATTTAGTGAGGACACGCACCCTAACATGTATGACAACTCGATACCGATAGACTTTTTAAATATGGGCGTGTCAGGTGTATATGACCCTTCTCTTGGTCAGAAGCAGCCATATGATGGAGTAGCCATGTATCTGGTACATCAAAAGAAATCCGATGACGATTTACGCGCTTTGCTGCAACGGGCAGCTGCGATGCGGGAACAACATAAAACGCCGGCAAAAGCAACACGATCCGAAGGTGATACATTGGACGTGCCACTGTCATTTGATTTCGAGACTATACACACATTAAATCTTGCTAAACCTCATATATACAGGGAGAGGGTAGAAAGCAGTAAGCTCTTGTTTAAAGGTAGCAGAAACCAAAATACGACAAAGCCTGAAGATCCTAAGAATCTTGAGGATATTGTCCCTCTGAACATGTTCGATATGAAGGCTGGAGTGAACGAGGATGTCATTAGATGGACGAGCTGCGACGATTTTGCAAAGAAAGCTCGATTCCATCCGAGAGACGTGGCGGGGGTGGACTGGGTCCCGTTCTACTTGTGGTCGATGCAAACTTATCCCATTCCTGAGGAGTTTAAATTCTCATATCCTACTAGAAGGGTAAGATAAACCTTCATTTTAGTACATGAATTAGTCGAATAACATAGATGTCTTTTCTATCGTTTAGAATTTTATGAATCGTAAGTGGGTATTACATAGTACCCTAGAATAGTGATAATGTCTTGCTAAATATATACCTACTAAGCGTATTTTCAAACTACTAGACACTATAGTCCGTTTTTTTTAGCATTAGAAAGAACTTCGCAGAAGTAAGCTTGTGGTTCCAAATCCGGCACTTTTAGCGGTAATAATTTGAAGTAAATTATATGTATTGACCACGCTACATTAGACAACTAAATAATTATTAACAATTCAAGAGCCTGATAAGAACTGCACGCTTGCTTCTGTGGAGTTCTTTCTAATGCTAAAAAAACGAACTATAGTTTTAGTCTGATCCTCGAACTCTAATGAAAAATGAGACGGATTTAACATATCGTCACATTAAAACCTTATAATTATTTCTTTACAAAATGTATTAGTGGCTCTTAATAATTATTTCTTGTTTTCTTAGATTGTGCAAGAATACAAAGATCTGTACGAGTCAAAGTTGACGAAGAAAATAGATTGGACGGCACCCATGTTGCTTCTGCGCAACTGGCTTGAGATGCTTCTGGTAGCCGGGGACAAGAGAGGACTGTTCTATGGCATCCCTAAGTCTGCCATCCCAGACGATGTCAGAAGTAAGTATTTTCTATTAAATGAACACAATATGCGATCGACAGCCCGAATGTTTACGGCCAGGCGTCTTCAAACAGTTAAGGTTTACTCGGGTAATTCTGAATGTCGAAAACTGTCGGATAATTCCGAAAAGAGACTTTTATTATGATGGAATTAAGAGTGATTTTCATCTGAATTTCGGAATTATCCGACATTCGGTATTACCCGAATACACCTTACCACGTTTACCGTTTACTGGTTATACGTAAACCTCATTACAATTCAATAACAGAGTAAAGAAACAGTGGTAACTCCGTACATCAGTTTTCTTACCCAAACTCGCGTTATTTCGCAGTTGCCATCTAGCGTCAAGTAGCGGAATTAATTGGATTGGGGACTCCATATACCTACACATTTTAATCATTTTAATTTCTTTGCAGATCTAGGTATATGCAGGTTTCCTCACGATGTTTTCCTACACTGAAAAGCTTGTGGTAAATATGATGATGATATTTCGTACATAAGTTCCTAAAAACTCATTAGTACGGAGTGAGCCAGGATTTGAACCCGTGACCTCCGGATTGAAAGTCGGACGTCATATTCACACGGCCACCACCGCTAAATTCTCTGTATCTAGTTATTTATTAAATGATTCCTGGATTAATAGATTATGATAATTCAGCAGCATTCGAGTGGATACCGCGCATCGGCAAACGAGCGTAGGACGCCCTCAGACTAGATGGAGCGATGTCCTTCGTAAGGCGGCTGGCAAGAGCTGGATCAGAGTTGCCGCAAATCGTGCTCAATAGCGTGCAATAGGGGAGGCCTATCTTCAGCAGTGGATGAGAGTAGGCTGATGATGAGGAATTCAGCACAATTTTTTATTATTATATTTCAGATTCAACGACATGGTACCCACACGCCACTATAAGAATGAAGATGGTGGACCAGTACCTAGCCATGATGTTCTGCGAGGAACACTTAGCCATGATGCTGGCCGTGGTCGGAGAAGAGCCAGACCCTAAGGAGAGCGCTGCTGAGGCCGCCAAGCTCGGCTTCCATGGCATCGGGGCTCCGGTGACCAAGCAGGGCCAAGTGGGCTCACCGAAGGATGATAGGTTTGAAGACTTTGAGGAAAAAATGAATCTAGACCGACATTCTGCTGTTGTGAAGTCTTTCTATACTCCTTAGACTTGGATGAAAAGTTTTATCCTTCTAAGGCCCAAGGTCCTACCTATAGTACCTACTTTTAAACCCATTTATTGTATAATAAGTGTTATAAATGAATATAAAACTAAAATTAACTACAATTAAGATAACTAAAGGTAAAAAATTAAAAATACCTATCAAAATATTGCGCCCTTGGTAAGGTGCCCATAACACAGGCAGCGTTCCCGCGCTGGATTGCTGTGGCAAATCTATAGTACTTATTCAGTTCGATGAAATTTAGATCATATTCAATTGGAACAGAGTCCCATTTGTTTTGTTTCGTTCAATTTTCAAACAAAACCAAAATCAACTCTATTCCCTGCACTAAAGGTTCAAATTTCAGTGACAAATTCTGGATTTTTCATTTGTATGGCTGGGCCTTAGGATGCTATAGGTAGTTAGGTCCTATACAAATCATTAAAACAATTTTTTTATTTTATAAATAATGGTGCTTTAATATTTACTTTGTATAAATAAGTACTTAAGCATTATATAGATATTAGATGACACGAGAATAATTCTTTAAATCAAATTCTCATCGAGTGTGATTTTTTTAAAGCGATATAAGCAATGTCCCACTTTTCTGTTAAACAATGGGGAAAAGGCGAAGTTGTTCAAGACTTTCAAGGAAAATTGGATAGTTCATAAAATAAATTATTGAAGAAAAAAATAGTTTGGTTTTTAAGACCGTATTTTTTTCCAGAGATTGTTTGAAATATCTATTAAACGAAATAAAATACTTACCTATGCAAAAAAAGTACCTATATGACGAATCTTCTTAATGCTTATTTAATTCCTTACACCTAACTACGTTCTTTAAGAAATTATTGTACAAATAATTATTAAGGTTATGAAATGTCGGAAACGGGTGAATGTCACACTAGAGTTGGTAAGTATTCAACCCCACCTTTAGGCGCGCTGTTAAAGAATGACTCACGCTAGAACGGCCCGGGTCCGGGCCGTGCCATCCCACACTTCAGTTCAGTTTTCCATGAAAGCTTCTAATGATCACCCGTCACAGATAAAATCCGAATAGCAGCCATTAAGAAATGGTACGAATCGAATTTTATAGGGTAAATGCGAATAAGTTTTCACTCGTAACAACTGTGTGCCGCTACTATCAGTTTGGCACTGATATAATCGCTATCGAAAACGTAACTTACTTTATATGCATCTCGCTCGCACTCGCATATTAGTGCGAGCGAGATGAATAGAAAGTATTTAAATTACGTATACGTTACGTCTGTACCTACATGTTAGTATTGCCACTGTCAGTGACTCATGTCTCATAATATGTTACGGCAGGCGTGACCCGCGTGGCTCACTCCGTGATTTCGTCGCTTTGCAACAGATAGCTAAAAGTAAGTACATCCATCCCACACCAATTTTGGTGGCTATTACATATTAGCTAGAGATGCAACGGATAGTTGTTTGGCCGGATACCGGATACCGGATATCCGGCCTGGACACTGGCCGAATATCCGGTATCCGGCCGCCGGATATTCGGCGGCGGAACTATACTTACATTTCGGTTTTTCAGGTGCGCATTCTGCAGGTTTGACCTGTTTCCTAGTAAACGTTAGCGCGGACTCATTTCTAGGTTCGAAATGAGTGCGCGTGCAAGTCAGTGGAATGGTTAAATTGTTTTAAAATAATAAACAAGTACTATTATGATGACCGTGTATGTTTCTTAAATCCAATTTGTTTACTCCGAAATCAAGCAATGTTACTATCCGGTATCCGGCCGGATAGAAGGTCACTATCTAATAATGGCCGGATAGGCCGGATACCGGATAGTAACCGGATATCCGGTGCATCTCTAATATTAGCCATAAGCCGCGCGTGGCGCTGTCGCCACCTAGCGGTCTTATTTTTCCTAAACTCCTAATCGTAACAGATGCGTTTTGTTAGAGAGTGAATCTTTTGTACCTAGTACTATTATTTGTTCTGTGGTTACGGATGGAATTATGAGTAAAGTTTGGAATTTTCTGTTATGCATAGGCTGGTGAAACATTAGAAGATTAACAGCGTTCAAAGAATGCTACAACATCCTTCCATTGATCATAAAAGTAGTTGGATTCATCTCGTCAGTCAGTGCAGATTATACAGTGACACGGTGAATCCTATACGTGTACGTTATCCGTGCATTTTAAACATTATCTACATACATAATACCTACTTTAATAACAGACTATAGTCGCACCAATAAAAGTCTGCAGCATATTTGATAGCCTACCATTTATGTATACGTCATAATGTCATAGAAGTTTGACGTTTAAAATGACACTTGCACTACGTGGGCTATCAAAATCGTTGCAGACTTTTTACGGTCTGACTATATTACACAAAGGAAGCAACTGTGCCTACCTGTGGTAACTTAAGAGATAAACAATTATTTTGAAGGGAAAACAAAATCAGTATTATTTAAACACGTACCGAAAGCCAAAAAGTTCATCAAAAATTTACGCGTAGAATTGCTGCCAAAATGGTCTCACAAACATTCGGAATACTCCTCCTGCTAACGCCAGCCATACTGATAACGCCAGTGATAGCCAAGAAAGTGAAGCTAGGTCCACACTGGCACCACCTCGAGCGCACGACATGCGAGGAGTTTGGTCGGTACGCGCGTTTCAACCCTTACGCGATGACAAACGAGACCTGGTTCATGTTCTACTACTGGGCGCCGCAGCCGAGCTCCTTCTATTTCCATTTTGACTTGCCCACGAAGAAAGTGAGTTAACACCTTTACTTTTACATACATAACACACATACACACCATACACACATGATACATTCCATAACAGGGCTGATTGAGACGGCGCGCGAACTCGTGTGCGATTTTAGTGACATTGCGGACTGTTGGTTACGTCCAATTCAACCGACCGATCAAAACCTTCAATGGTATGTAACTCGCATGTGAGTTCTCGTATCGTCTAAATCGGGCTTAAAGGTGTGTTTAGGGTCCACAGCTCGGGTGTGTGAGGGAGACAGCGCTATGGCGATGTCCCGCTCAACCCGCAGATGATGACCGACGAGTCGTGGTTCGTGTGTCTACTACTAATAATAATAATTTTTTGTTATACATAAGTAACGATGTAAATACATTGTTTTTATTTTTATTATAGGTATGTACTATTATTTGTCCATGAGATACAACATGCTGACAAATGGACCTACATATGACAGCTCCAGAGTCTCATTTGTTACTTATTTAGGTACATGATAGTACGCGGTACCCTTTAGTTCGTGTACATAGGTACAAAGCCCTAAAAGCAACAAAACTGGCAAAGTATTAAATTTTTTTTTTGCAGAATTACACCTACCTCCACAAAAACCTGGACAACCGTGTGACCATTCCCGTCAACTGGACGGCTAAACACGTCATGCTTAGAATAGGGTCGGAACTATCACTACTAGTGGAACTAGGAGACAGAGGACAGTACTTGATGTATAACTTGAAGGCGGCTCTGAGTGAGTACTGAATATTACATATACCGGCTTGACGATTAATCACGTCATGCTGAAAGTGGGGGCTGGTTTGTCACAGAGGTAGGAGGCAAGACAGAACTTGACGTATAGCTTGAAGTTGGCTCAAGGTGATTAGACCATTATACTGGTTGGTCGTTATGCTGAGACTATCACTGCTAGTAGAGCTAGGTGACAAAAGACAGTGTATGATGTAGTAACGTCAAGAGGATATATGATGTATAAGGTGATGTTTAACGGCCTCCTAGCCCAGTCGGTATATGATATAGTGACCTTGCCTGTGAAGCAGGAGGTCACGGGTTCAAATCTTCACTTCAGGGTTCATTTGTGTGTTCATCACAAATATTTTATTTTATATTTGGTCGGACGGTTTAACACGTCATGATACGAATGGGGGTTGAGTCACTTTTAGTAAAGGTCTTGATGCAAGATGAACCCAAATATAATTCTAATTAGTATAATAATTATTTATATCGCCAATACAGTGGCAATGGCAATTATTATACATTATTGGAAGAAACTGAAAATTCTGCTGTTTCAGGTATGCATAAGGCAGGTCAACAACTGACGCCATTGGAGGTACGCATGAAACAGACGGGAGATAACAAGATCGTTGGTATGATGGTTTGCAAGGTCGGTATTGAATTTGCTATGCTATTTGAATTTAGAATCTGGTCTCGCTGTCAAATGGAACGGGGTGCGGATCGGCATTCCTCATGGCTCCTCTGCACGATGGGCCAACGACGGCCACTACAAGGGACGCAGGTGATATTGCTATCTCATTCTACCGCATGGCTGCGTCCCTTGGAGTGGCCGGCGCTGGCCCATCGTGTAGAGGAGCCCTTAAAGTAGCAGCCATCGAGAGTAGTTAAAATATTGTGATCTAGCTAACCGTGGTTGAAAAATATATGCAGAAGACCTGATTCATGCGTATTAATGCCTTCCACATTCTACTTTATATGCCGTATCTCTTTACAGTACCATCCTTATAGGTTGAGTTGCACCAAGAAAAGTCTGCAGCGGATTTGATAGCCCACGCAGTGTAAGTGTTATTTATATGTTATAATTTCATAGAAGTTTGACGTTTAAAATAACACTTTCACTGCGTGGGCCATGGTGGGCTATCAAAATCGCTGCAGACTTTTCACAGTCTGACTTTAACGCACGGAGCGGGTTTCCATATATTTCATGAAACTTATTATATTTAAAATAATCGTTTAGGATGACTCACATTAGAATAATGGCCAGGGTCCGGGCGAGGCATCCGACACTTCGTCTATAGAAATCATCACGTGATCTCCGGTCACCTGTCGTAGAAACGAAGTGTCGGTTGCCTTGGCTCCCTAGTCGTTGTAGCGTGAATCCTTGAATCATCCTTAATACTGTGTGTTGTCATTTTCATTTACTATAACATTATATAACCCCCTAAAACTTGACGGACCTGATTTAGTTAAATTATGCTTTATCCCTTTCTTACAAATACATAAGTCAAAATGACAGATAAGACAAACGATTCATAGCTAATTCTGACCAGAAACGCGTTTATGAATAACGCCATCTATCTTTAACTTTCAGAAAGACACAGTATTTGCCATAACGCGGCTAAAAGAATTGCCTCGCAAGAATGAGCTCCAAGATGCAGCAGGACGCCTCAACTACCGGAGCCGCGGTGGCAAGTCATATCTCTACCAAGGTACGAGTATGATCATCGTGCTTTGAAGTAATGGAGTTGCCTCTGAGTAAAAGAGTTGCCTCACCAAAAACAACTTCAAAATGCAATAGAGGGCCTCAACTAGCTGAGGCCGCGGTGGCAAATCCTATCTCTACTAAACCAAGGTACGAGTATGATCGTGCTTAGAAGTAATGAAGTTGCCTCTAAGTAGAAGAGTTGCCTCGCCAAAAACATTTTCCAGAATCATTAGGAAAATTGAGCGTCAAGGTCCTTTGCTATTTTTTTCCTTGTTAAATGATTAACATAGGCCTTTTTTGAGCAGGTCACCACTGGATGCCTATACCCGAACAGGACGAAATGGCCTACTGGGGTCCACAGCCTGAATTCTTCACATCTGAGACGGTTTGGTGAAATATAAATAGGTATCATAACAAAATATAAAGCCTTTTGTTCAATGCAATAATACCTGAATAAAAAATATAACACCCAGGGAAATATAAGTGTCATATATAGGGAATAGTACAGTTATCTACGACAAATTCCTTTAATTGAATTTAAACTGTTGTGAGACATACTAACATTGAATAATTTTACGGTTTAGACTCAGTTGTTTTTAGTCACTCGCGCGACATGTTTTGGAGAGCCTAGGTCTCCTTTCTCAAGCACTAACAGCCTAAAAGTGGCTAAAAACAAGTGAGTCTAAACCGAAAAATTATTCAACGAATTCCTTTTATGAAAAACGACTGCATGGTAAATATCAAACGATATTTCGTAGTGTACATAAGTTTCGACAAGAGTAAGCCAGGGGTCGAACCCAGGATCTCCGGTTTCGACGCAACACTTGTTAGCATTTGCTACTAGCGTTTGCTCAATGGTTCCGGCTTTGGCACCGTTCATGGGAACCCTTAGGATTCTCTCAGTAGGGGAGACCGAGGTGAGTTGTGACAGAGGAGAGTTGTGACATCGTTGATTTTTTGGAATCTATTAACTAACTATTCAAGTTACGAGCTATCAAACGCACACTGTTGCGAGCTCGCTAACAATCATTAGATTCCAAAAAATCGACAATGTCACAACTCTCCTCTGTCAAAACTCTCCTCGGTCTCCCCTAACGAATCCCTAGAATAAGCGTTTTTAAGAAAGCAACTGCCATCTGACCTGCCAACTCACAGGGGAAACAGGGAGGGGAAACTTATCGGATTTACGAGTAAATAGTCCGGTTGTTTACAATATTTTCCTTCACTGAAAAGCAACTAGCAAATATCGAATGTATAATATATATATATCAATTGAAATTTCGTACTTATGTTTCATAAAACTCATTTGCACGAGCCGGGTCTTGAACCCGCGACCTCCGGATTGGAAGTTGTACTTCTTATCGCTGCTGCTATCTATAGTTCGTTTTTTTAGCATTAGAAATAAGGTAAACAATCTTGATGTGTCTTTTAATTGAAAAACACATTTTTAAATAAGTTACGGCAAATATGTAACAATTATGAATCTAATACGATCATTTATGTTCTTCTGCTTTCATAAGTAATAGTTTTTGATTTTTATTAAGCATTTTTCATTTAAAAGACATGGCAAGATCGCTTACCTTCTTGCAAGTTCTTTCTAAGTAATGCTAAAAAAAACGAACTATAGTGGCGTAGCGTGAACTAATCTAGCCGTGGGCGATGTCACATCTGCGAGGCCCTTTTCTTTCACTGTGCCCGGAAGGGGCCTCGCGCGAGGCCCCCTTGTGCAGCGAGGCCGTGGGCGACGGCCCACTTCACGCCTAGCAGTGACGTAACTGCTATAATGGGCCCGAATCGGATTTTGAAATAGATATCTATTAGATATCTTTTAGACATCACCAAGATACGATAACGAGATGTTTAAGATCTAACCTGTCAAATTTGACATTTGCGCGATTCTGGAGATACTCTTGAACGATTTCCACAGGATATGACTTAGAGATCCAATTCACATCTAATAGATATCTTACTCTAACTAACGTAAAAGTGACATTGGTTGCCCGAATTGCGCTGCAAAAGAGAACTAGTTGATATCTAAACTATAACGTATCTAGAATAAATCTAGTACGTGTCGTCTCTTGTGAAATCTTGAAGTTCGAATACGGCAGAATAGCAGCAACTAGGCTAGCAACACTTTTTGAAACTGGAAAATGTGCGTAGAATATGAAAATGAGGCGTTTTCCTTAACAGGGACGTGTCGAGGGTAATAGACTCAAATAGTCCCCTATTAGCGGTATGAATATTTAAAGCTATTGTTCAACTCCGGGGCTTCATTATCCAATTGTTTAAGTATTTACTTCATTTCTATATTAACGGTAAAGTTTGAACATTAGGGGTATCAAAAAGTAGGTACAGATCATGGGGAAGGCCGGTGAAAGCTAAATGAAGAAGGCTTTTTTCTACAGTATGTGTCTGACCATAGGGCTTTAAATCCAAGTGCTTGATTTTACGCGCTAAACTGAGCTACTTTTACTATGGGACCAAACCTCAAATCGGGAAAATTTTTTTGGCTTTTCCATAGAAAACTCGACATCTGATCAGCCACAATGTATGAAAAAGTAAAAAAAAAATCGGGATTTCGGGGTTAGTGCCATAATAAAAGTAGCTCAGTTTAGCGAGTAGAATCTAGCCCTGAATTTAAAACCTTATAGTCAGTAACAGCCTGTATATTCCATATGATGAGACAAAATTGTGGTTTAATTATGTGTAACACCTTCCCCATAGTTTTAGTTTTAATTCATAACCAGGGGTCGGACAAAAAGTGCGGATGACGTCAAACCACTTATAGGAAGTGCGGATGACGTCAAACCACTTATAGGATGATTTCAAATAGTATTTTTGATTTTCATAAACAATTATCACTTATCATTTATCAACCTCTTTATTAAACGATATCGCCACTTGAAATGAGTAAGTACGTTTTTGACTGACACATTGTCAATCAGATGAACAATAAATTGACTTCGTTATTGTTTAGCTATTGTATCTTCACGATTATATTTAGCTAAAATTTATATTTACTAATGTATAAGAAAACGCTCTAAAATGTCATCTTTACTCGAATATTGTGGCAATTTTGCGTTTTTGGAGGTACGTGATACGGAAGTTTAAATACAAACTCAAACATCATCCTGTGTGCAAGATTACGTCATTTTTACGTCATCCGCACTTTTTGTCCGACCCCTGTTCATAACCTTTTTCTTTATACATAGGGACTATCGGAGAACGCTTGGTTCCCATTTCGGGGGAACATGTAAGTGAACGGTACCGAGTTGAAGTCCTTAAAAAGATTTAAGAATCGAAAACGAACCTTCTGCCGATACATGATTTTTATGTCGAAACCCACCGAAACCGAAATATTCGGTCGGATACTACCGATAATACAGTTTCGGCGTTACCGAAAGCTTCGTCAGTTTTTTGGCCGAAACTGAACTTTCGAAACCGAAACGGTGACTGAAACTTATGTGGAACACTAAGAAATAGTCGCCTGAATTATATTTTCCAAGAGCGTTTGTTCCATGCCGCTTTACGTGCTTACAAATCATAAACCGGCCGAGAACTAGGCTTTTAAAACACATTCAGTTTAGTTTACCGCGACGTTTATTATCTAGACTCTTTTAATGTGTAGAAAGCGGTCTACATAAAGGCCTCGCGACCAGTGTACACGGTCAGAACTGACCTTTAAAAAGTACATATATCCATACCTCTTTTACTCTAACAAAAGACGTAATTTTGTTGGCCCAACGTCCAATTTAGAGCAAAGTGTGCAAAGGAAATAAAACCTTTTAGGTTAAATTTCTCATGTGTTGGGATAACCCGTCCAGTGAGATATAAATTACTAAATTTATGGGATATTTTTTTCTCAACCTTTGCTCAACCGCAGAGCTGGTTCACGGAGTTGTGGCTATTAAGTGAACCCCTTTATTTTGTTTTTGACCATGTTTTGTGGTAATTTTGTGGGCACCCTATTGTAACAGAATCGATCATTATGGTGACAAAGTCAATCAAATTCAAAATGCTCGGACATCAGATTGTGCGACCGAAGTTCTGTTTTTAAACGTTTTAAAATCATACACGCGTATTCGGGAAACGAGATAATCACAAGATCTAGAAACGATATAGAGATCAACTAGATTTACATTAGATATCGACTAGATGTGACTTGGATATCTAAGTCAGAACTTGTCAAAATCGTTCAAGAGGACCTCCAGAATCGCGGAAACGTCAAATTTGACATATCTATCTTACAAATATCTTTAAATTATCCATATCGTAACTTGTTGAGGTCTAGTAGAGATCTATTTCATTTACCGAATCGAGCCGATACTGTTTTTTTACGAGTAAAAGCTTATTTTTTGTTTAGTTGTTCATTGTGTGTAAGTGGTAAATACCCAATTAAAATATTTTTTTAATTGAAAAGTCGGGAAAATTTAAATATTTTCGAAAAATCGTAAGCAAAACATTAGCAAATTAATAATTTTGAATTATGCATTACGAGGAAAATAATGAAATACTACTAAATACCCTGGAACTGACTTAACTGGAAGAGATGCCTTTAAGGGATAAGTTCGCCTTTGTACTAATGACGAATATTATGTTTCCTGTTTTGTTTTGATTTTTGTACAATAAAGTGTTTTACTACGACTAGGTTAGTAGTTTTAGTACTACTAAATAAAATAATGTATTCATATCTTAGTTAGGTACTAGTTTTTTTGTCCAAACGAAATGTCTCTCTGAGAAACATGGAACAGTATTTAGAACCTCATGGAGTCTGTCTAAGCTAACTTTGCATCAACTTGAACAGAACAAAGTGAGGCAATGTCATTATAACGTCATTATTTCACAGAAATATTACATCAATTGCGTCATTGCAAATGCCATTCATAGCTAGCTTAAACCGACTCTATTAGCTTTCAGGTTTTTCAGAACTGTATATTTTTCAAAATTAGATACTTAATAGTATTTGAAATGTATCCTCAATATTACACCTAATTTGGTTTAAACCAATTTGTAATCAGTTTGTCCGAAGCATCAATAATTACCGTGTGTCCGTCCGTCCGTCCGTCCGTCCGTAAGATTAATGCTGGCGCTCTGTCGCTTGACCCCACGCGACCATTTATCTTATGACTAATAGAATTATGTAACTTATATGTAGGTATTTTAAGACCATCACGCACCTATGTAAGTATATGTTTCTCGTCGGAGAAAAAGTGAACTATAAGACAAAACAGGAGCTGAGTTTTAAATATTTTAGGTAAATATACCCGTCTCGCTAACGGAAGCGGCTCCTAAAACTAAGTGTGATAACCACAAGGCGAAAAATCCCGCGTAAAAATAGGTTTCGTACTCGACTGTTTTCTCCTCCAAAACTTAACCAATCCTAAACAAACAAGGAAACCTAAATGATTATAAAATTATCTATGTCGAACTGTTTTGCTTTTTTGGCTAATTGATATCAGTTTTGAATACTACGCCTCTCATTGCGGCATAGTCAATTAGGCCATTTTTTGCAATTTTTAAAAACAAAAATACCAAAAAAAGCAAAACTTTCCGACACAGATATTGACAATATTAATCTGTGTTGAAAAAATCATTGCTCTAGCATCAAAACCCACGGAGGAAACAGTTGAGTACGTTTGAATTCGGACAATGCGAGTTTTAATATAATTATATGTATTCTTTAGTAGTAATACCTCTACTAATTTTGTCTAATATTGTCGAGTACGTTGGTATGGAGAAATTACCACTCCTGTTGGCGTTTAAAACTTAGAGCTACTTTAAAACTTGTAGGAAAACTCTAAGAACAAATGAAATTACTTTATCTATCATCATAACTTTATCAATATTTTAATTTGTGTTACTTCAAGTAGGCACACTAATATTTACCACAAACCCTCATGAAAATGTCACACACTTGAAAATTTGAGACACTGGAGGCCTCGGTTATTTTTTCCTTCGCAAATATATAATATTTATTTTAATTTAAATAATCTCCAAACATAGAGATTGTAACTGAGACTGATTGTACAACTAACCTCTCTATTGAAAATAAACAGATTAAATTATAATTAAATTACATTTTTTTTATTTCGGTCTTGCAGGAAAAGTTAGATATTAGATTTTTGTAAGTACTTAGGTACGTACGTTTAGTTACGCAGACGATCAAGCTTGCTCGACATATATTTGTGTACTAGGGTCTAGGCTAGTGGCCCGATTCCAACTTTAAGATACGTCAGTTAATAGGTCTAGAAAAGATATGGATTAGATATGTCAGTGTCAAATGTGACGTTTCTTCAAATAAAAACATCACTTTTGACACTGACACATCTAATCCATATCGTTTCGAGATCTATTAATTGACGTATCTTAAAGTTCGAATAGGAGGCCGTTAAAAGAAAAGATAGACTATTCCCCATCGAATTAAAAATTAAGTCGAGCACATTTTATGCGAAGGTACAATCAATAGCAGAAATGGCTAAGATGAGGTGTTCAGAATGACCCTCACCCATGACCAGAGTACAGTCAGCATCAAAAGTCGCAGATCAGACTACGCGGCAAAAGTAAGTACCATTATTTACTAGATTAACAAAAATAGATATACTGTCTCTATGTACAGAGCAATTAGGCTTTGACAGATACATTTAAACGCGAAATGTAGAGATATCTATTTTTGGAAAAGTATTCGAGTATGGGAGATAATTTTGGCGCGTTATTACATCTTTTATTACTGATGTTGACTGTACAGCTCTATTGTTAATGGAGTAAGACCATGTACTCATTATGACGTCACCCAATTATCTACTTCTGCTGCCGACTGTACATATACTTACCTTTAATGAACTGTTAATTATACTGGCGAGTAAAACTAAGTTTACTGCCCGGTTAGCAATATATAATCAATTTTGTTATAATTTTACTAGCCCTGCTTACATGAAAGTCAAGAGCGGATTTACGATCAAAACGAAATTGCACCTTTAACATAAATAACTGGTCATTAATAACTGTGGTTGACTGGTAGAGAATGCCTATAACGGCATTAAGTCCGCCTGTTGTACTTTTTGTATGTGCAATAAAGTTTAAAAATAAATAAATAAAGATAGAACGTAATTAGTTAATTTTGAAGATGTGGTAAGTATAATTATATGATATTAATACTTCAGTGACAGCGAAATTGGGTACTAGGTACTTTTGCAGCCCTTCTCCTTGCGTTATCTTGGCTTTTTACTACGGCTCATGGGAGCCTGGGGTCCGCTTAGCAACTTATCCCAAGGATTGGCGTATTAGGCACTAGTTTTTGTGAAAGCGACTGCCATCTGACCTTCCAGCCCACATGGTAAACTAGGCCTTATTGGGATTAGTCCGGTTTCCTCACGATATTTTTCTTTACCGAAAAACGACTGGCAAATATCAAATGGTACCTATTTCGTACATAAGTTCCGAAAAACTCATAGGTAGGCACTAACAATTAGCTCCTTTAAATGATTAAAATGTTAAAAGTCTTCAAATTTGAATCAGAAATTCGTTTCGCATTAAAATATGCTGTCAGTACTAAAACTAAAAGCAAGATTTTTATCTTCCAACTAAAAACGCGTCAGAAAAGTGTTAACAACGCCTAATGACACGAAAAAACTTGTCAACCACATCACATTAATACTACGTTATTCGTTACTAACCGCGATTATCATAAAAATCTAGTAGAAAATAATCTCAGGGTCCGTTCGAAGAATAAATATGCCACTCGGAAATTTAGTACCACGAGGTCCGGAGACTCCCCGCTGCGTCAAAAAGAGCCGCGCGTTGTCCCTGGCGCTTCAACCGCCTTTTTTATAACATATACACCGAAAAAATATACACATATTTTTTGACTGTCATCGGGAACTAATTTGGGAAGGTTTTTTGTAGTTTTAGTGTTTGTAATTATTTTGTAGGAGCTGGGGATGGATTGCGAGCGGCCGCGGTAGACAGTAACGGATTGCTTTCTCGAGTGCCTACTTACCGACTGTAGACCCTTGGTGGAATAAAGATTAATCTTGTTTTTAACATCGTGAAGGTACGAGTGGTCGATACACATGTAACTTTTCGCTTTTATACCACATTTATACTTACCTAACTAAATAGAGACGAAAATAAAGAAGAAATAGGTTTGGAAGAGTTGGGGGTAACTGAGACAAATGGCAAAGATGGATCGCAGGTTTTTAAGTTCTCAAGAAAAAGAATAACATTTTTGACATAATAAAAATGTGGAAAAATAAGGAAAATTATTTGTTATATTTTGCAGCTGTTTATTTTTTTTATATTCTAGGAAGTCGTAGTCGTAGGTTGTACGCCATTAACGATTTGACTCATTTATCGGACTAGGGTCAGTTGGGGTAAATATACGGGTAAAAAAAAGGTTTTTAACACTCAAAAACTTATTATACTTTCATATTTCATTTATATTCGATTTAAATAGAAGTCTACACCCTTATTTTTAAATGGAATAGGAATGAAGTGGAAAAACTTAGTCTTATTTTTACCCGTGTCATATATTTACCCCACCTGACGTGAAGTCATGTTGAAGATCAACGCCATGACATGTGCAAGTAAGGTGGTGGTACTAGTGCTTGACATGCTAATGCCCAATAGATGACATTGACACCCTATTGTCGCCTCTATTAACAATGACTTAAGTTTCAAGATGACATGTACTGGGACCGCGTCGAGCACCAGTACCACCACCTTAGATCGTGTCTGGAATTAATGTAAAAGCAGATCCAATTCGTTTTTGTCGCCTCAAGAAAGAGTGATTCTATTTAAAGTGTTTGAGGAGTTTGAAAAGATCGATTACTTGATTCGATTAGAGGCTGTAAATGGGTTTTCTGTGTGCATAAGAAATCGCTTTATTCGTTAATGTTAGGTGTTAAATTTAAAATAAAATAAAACTTGCGATCTAGATAGACAGTTTTATATATGTCTACTAATTATAGGTTTTTTTTTAGAAAAACGGAATGATATAACATTTTAAAACTCTCGCGTTTTGTACACATATTTAATTACCGCGATATAATTTCATTGTTTTTACCTTTAATTACGACGTAAACGGAATGATTTTAGGGGTTTTGTTTGGGAGGTTGCCTACCATTTATTGTGCAAGTTTTTTTTATAATTTTATAATTTCAAAATCAGGTGTATCCAAATATTATACATTTACTTGAAAAATTATATAGCATTTTGGAAGTGGATATTTACTTATGTGTTGTAAAATTGTTTAGAGTAGCTTTAAATGTAATTTTGTTTTAGGATTATGTGTCATAAAATGGCCGAGAAAGTCAAATTATTTTGCAATTACATACAACAAGTCCGCAAGCTAGGGTAAACAAATCTAATAAAATGTATTGTATGGTTCCAAAATAATTGCAATGTTCACGGGAACTAACTAGAGACACGCGCAGCACGCCCCACCAATACAATTAAAACACAATTTTACACACGCATATACAATCCTATTTAGCTATTTTATGCTTATAAACTGATATCGTTTTCGCATTAGCAAAATGCATATATAAACTCTCCTATTCCTTTGTAATAAAATCTAATTTTGCTTAATTTATAGTTACATCCAAAATTCTACTATCTTTCCTAATTTAGAGCAAAAACGCAACCTAAAAAGAACCCTCTACCTTTTAATTTAAGGTCGACTTCAGTTTACAACTCTCTCGTCTAATTTTCAAAACATGTGCACCCTAAAATGGACCTTATGTATGATATGTTTAGGGTTGTATTTTAATGTAGGGTGGTGAGGTTAGTGATGCGTCAAACGGTTTTGATTACGTGGTAATAACCGCGGCGTGGCGAAAGAGAACGCGTGGCGTTTGTATGGGAAATGCTGCAAATCAGAGGAAGCTAAATTTCATACCATACCTAATAAATAACATAAATTACAAGTTAAGTAAGCAGTTTCTAGTTTTTTTTTTGTACCATTGCATTGTATCGATACAGGTACATCTAAAGCATTGGTTACAGATGTAAGAAGTGCCCATATTTTGACGACGACGTATTTTGTTTCATTAAAAAATGTCAGAGATTGTCGGTAGGTCATTTAATTTGATATCTTTTTCTTCTTCAATTTAAGAGGTATCCTCTTGGTGGAGTATTTTCCATTTCTCCCTCTCATCTCATATATATGCCATATCCTTGTTGACCTCTTGAAACGACACGACACCAGCTCTTTTGTCTAATTTGATATTTATTTCAATTAATGTCTAAGAAAAATGCTGGATGTTTCTAAGAAAAATGGTTTTTGCCAGACAGACTAATTTAATACCTAACTAATGTTCTAAGGGTTCTTTTTTCCTAAAATTATCACCAAAATAATGTCACCGCCAGCGCAAAACGAAACAGCCAAAACTTAATAAAGCCAAACCTAAAACACAATAATAATGATCGCGAAAGGACTTATGGCCCGAGGCGGTCGTCTCCACTCGACCCTCGGCCTCTCAATTTGTCCAGGCGCGCCGGGAATGCCTGGGATGTGCACTGCTTGCAATCGTTTGGTATCGTACAGTCACAGACAGAAATGTTGGTTTTGTAATTAGTAATAAAATTAGTGTACAATTTTTAATCTATTCTTAAATCTTTTGATATTTGTAATTACTAATAACTTACAACTTTTAATTAAACAACATAGTCGGTAGGTATTATTTTAAAGGATTCTTTGTGACATTTTAGGGAAATGAGCAGGCACCTTTGCTACTCGCTTTTTGATGAGAATGATACTCGTATCTAAATGCTATTTTATGGCAGCACGTTTAGCTTGAAAATTTTACATTTTGTAAGTAAATACTCGTTAATATTTCCGTTCCACAAAGACGTGTTATCATTGAAAACCCTTAACTTTATATCAACATATTAACATCCATAAATAGTGCTTAGTTTTAAGTTTATAATATAAATATACATATATGTTAGTCATTTATGTAGAGTGTTGCTCGGAAGGCGGCCAAGCTAAAATGGGACCGGGCTGGTGACGTCTGCCGAATGCCGAATGAGTTGTGGGGCAAAATCACTTCAGAGTGGGAGCCCGAAAGCTCAAATCGGGGTCCTGGCAGACCCTGCCAGCGATAACGGGATGAACTAGACTCCTTCTTAAAGGAGTGGCCAGACATAGCACTGGACAGAGATTTGTAGAAAAATTGGGGGGGAGGCCTCTGCCCAGCAGTGGGACACGACAGGCTCCAAATAATAATAATATGTTAGTCTGTGAGGTAGGTATTTGTAATATGGGCCTTGTTGCCTGAATTAAAATTTTCTATAAATAAAATAAATAAATTCAAAGTAATATCTATAGTTTTTTTTTCAGATTCTGTCACTCTTATTGATTGTTACTCTGTTTTATATTGAGCCGTTCGTTTTTTAATAAATAAAATGCCTAAATATATAGTGTCTTGTGCGCGCGACGGTACCAGCTGCCCCTTTGAAACTAAAGGGCCACCCCTCGAGGGCGCGACGCAAAAACAGCGCCCGCAATGAATAGCAAAAATTTACATTACACGCAACAACGTGTAGCCGCCATTGTAGATGCGCGCGAGTGGCGAGCGTGAGCGGATTCTACTACGAAAAAAAGAAAAAAATAATTTACATTCAATAAAATTTTAGATTTTTAATTTTATGGAATAAATAACCTAACCCTACGTTTTTCTGAATTAAATGAGTTTTACTACATGTTATTGTTTATACTTTCACTACTTTTACAAATACACTCCACCAAATATACTGTAAATAGTTACACCTGAGGGACTGCCGGCCTAGCCAAGGTTACAATCGCTATCGCTTCCACAACGAAAAGCATTATGTCTCTCTATCACTCTTCCATATTAGCGTGACAGTGACAGTTGCGTTTCGATCGCTACGAAGCGTAAGCGATTGGCATCTTGGCTACGCGGCCTGAGGGTCTATCGCCAAAATCTAAAATCGAAATTATCTGCCTCCCTATCGCTGTAATATACTCAAGAGTGATAGAGAGGCAGATAAGGATATTTCTATTTTCGCGGACACATTTTAAGCCCTCTGTACATAAAATGAATGTACAAAAAAAGATTTTTCTATTGAAAATTATAGTAAGTTCCAATTTATTTCGTTATACTTATAGCCTTTCAAACAAGTTTGTCAGTAGAAAATAGCGCGAGTTTCAAATTTTCCATGGGACGATAAACCTACATTTTTTAAACTTGCCGCTCTTTTCTTCGGACGGAAATTGCTGTGTACATTTTATGCTGTTGTTTAGCGCTGTGCTTTTCTTAAGTCATCATGCTAGTCCCCATTGGTATGTTTGAGGCGCTGATTTTGAAAACTATGCCTGGGTTGGATGGCAGGATGACGGTCATGCATTTTTTTGTAAAATTCGTATGACCGTCGTTGTAATCGTCAATTTACAAGGAGGTGCCCGACAGTGAGTATTATATTCTTTGTGCCCGACCCTCGCGACTGCCCAATGGTTCCCTACCTCCCCTATTTGATTTAGTCTTTCGAAGCTCATTTTGAAAATAAGGGTTGGTTTTGAAGATGACGGTTAAAAGGTTAAACATACGATGGAATAGAAATTGGCCATGTCACTTTTAACTTAGGCCAAACAACTGGAATCGTAGCACAGGCGGTGGGCACCAGTGGATAAGCTGCTGTTTTGCCGGGCTGAATAAAAGCTGACTTGACACCCACAACTCCAATTATACCTACGTAGGGCCACAGAAAATTAGGAATGATTATGCAATTTGTTAAAAAAAAAGTACTTTTGATTGCGGAAACTAAAAGCAATCGTTCCTTTCGATGCAATTATGAATTTTGTTCGTTGTTCGAGAAAAACGCTAGTGGACGGAATAATCCCTATGACGTAATTAGCCACATTAATCTTAAATTAAAATACAAAGCTTTAAGGAAGAGACGATGAAAGTAATCTTCTATTGCTATTGCTATATTGCCAGATTATTTAAATTTTACTTTGACCAGATAGTCATACGTATTATGAAAACAAAGCTGCACTTTGAGATGGAAGCAAGCCGCTTTGCATGGTGATAGTAGACACCAAAGTAAGCGATTTTTTCCGAAGCACCCAAAACTTCACCCCTTAGGAGCCGAGATATAGCGAGGTCTATAGGAAAAGAAAAAAAAATCCACAAGTTAGAGGGAACTACAAATATTGAAAAAAATCGCACAAAGAGATCGTACGGGTCAAAAATCGTAATTACTTGGTAACATTAGCAAATGTCGGAGGTAAATGAGAAGACCATAATAATATGTACAAATTAAAACAGGCGAGGCCGCGGGCAAACAGTTTCTAATAATTGCGCTACCGTTTCACACACAAACGAGCTTACTAATAAGCACATTATTTACAACTCAGATCAATCAGACTAATGTCGTTTGGAAATCCGCCTTTCGCAAACAAGTCAAGCCAAAATCACCCTTAAGCTGTAAGTTACAGAGTCTACGGGTTGGTGAGGCGCCACGCGCAAGTCACGTGCGCGGGAGCTTTCACGAACGGATCTATCGATCACTTATGGCCATAGATTAGGAATATGTAGAGGAAGTAGATAATAAAACTGTAGGTATTTTTGGATTGGATTCATTAAAGGATGACTTACGTTATACCGGGCCGTGTCCGGGCCGGAGTTTCCAGCGCTTACTTTTGTATGAAATGACAGGTAATTACGTGATGTTTTCCATGGAAAACGATGCGCCGGAAGCTCCGGCCCGGACACGGCCCGGTCTAACGTGAGTCATCTTTTAATGTAACTGTTCGTGTAAATCGGTGTGAAATGTATTCGTTTATACATACTCTAAAACTACGGATATGATGGTCGTATATGTCTACGTGACAGCGTGATAAAACGTCCGTAACGTGTCCGTCTCTTTCTATCCCGTGGAGTTAAAAAGTGACAGTTGTTTTATCACGTGGATAAAGCGATCCATTATAGGCTTGTAGTAGTAGGTAAGACATTCTATAAATAATAATTTAAGTTGACCTAACGTCTATCTTAGTAGGTTATGAGGTAGGTATATAGTACCTACCTAGGTACTTCATAATTATTACATAATTTTAACTAAAGTAAAGTTTCCCAGTTTCCAAAAAAAAAAACTATGGCATCCATAATTCAAAATTAAATGATCAATTTAATCCAAAATGGTACATAGGCGTTAAAAACTACTTAGCATTATGTTATGAGCTTAATAATTTTATATGGGTTTGTATTCAGCAAAACGTTAATAATTATGAAGAAGGAACATGATAATCAAAGGGAGAATAAAATGTATAGACGGGCAATTTTATCACTGACAACAACCGAAAAATAAAAATAGCCTCTCAGAGACCGGTGTGTTTAGGTACTAACCTCATCGATATTTCCCGACCCCTTTCACTAAGTATTAGCTGTTTCAACACTTTGCACAATGCGATTGTGATGGAAGGGGCTTAGATCGCCGATATACTTGATAAGCTGCTGTTAATGTGAGAAAATAAATAATATTTTTTTTTATACTTATAAACATTATAGCAACGAGAACTTATTACTTAAAACTCTGAGTAGAGGGCGTCACTAGGCCAATCAGATGTAAATAAACCGTTTTGATGCATCAATGTCATATTGAAAACTTGTCAAAAAATGGCGACAAAAATTGACAATCGAATTTAAATCAAGTTATTAGGAAATAGATTTCAATTTGTTTTGTTTTTAAATCGAACGAAACAAAACAAAAGCAACTCTGTCACATTTCATCAAATTTTAAATTTCATTGCAGGTAAATTGTAGGTACTACTATTAAGATATTGAACCCCAAGAGGTCATCCTCAGAGCGTATTGCAGAGTAGTCTAGGTGACTGCAGATCCTGAATAATTTTGAATCACACGAACCCGCCGCCAAAAAGCCACTCCCTTACAATCGAAGTACCTAATGATCTCATTTTAAAACGACATGCTTAAATTACATGAAATTTGGCATAAACATTTTGTAACATATATGTATGTATGCTTTCATGTCGCTGTATCTGAGTCCTCTCTTCTTCTTCTCTTCTTCTCTCCAACATACATACATATAACCAGAAATTAGACTCCAGTGTATTAACTTCCGGCAACAGAGAGATCTTTTGTTATGCTCTTGTATACAGATATAGTGAATAATCCTTTACCCATTGACGTATATCTCAGGATTGGCCTTACGGGCAATAAGAATTGGGCATGAATGAGGCCAGTACAGCGGTGTGACACCGCTACAACGCGATTGGTTGATGAGTTCGCGTCACTTGAGCGATTGGTCGCAATTAGTTGTGTTAGACTACACAATTGGACCCGGGTATATCCTTAAACTACGTCCAGGACCCGGGTATGTCCTTAAACCACGTCCAAGACCACCGGTGGACAGGCAGCAGCGTCCCTCAAATTCGGTGTACTCAACTGCGATCGCCAACCTGCCTGCCAAGCGTGGCGATTATGGCATTCACCCCCCAAAAAAGGGGGAGACCTATGTTCAGCAGTGGACGTCTTATGGCTGAGATGATGATGATGACACAATTGGCTCGAATACATGAGTGACACCTCTGAACTAGTACCATTTTTAGTGCTCGTAAGGCCCGTCCTGAGATATACGTCAATACCTTTACCATAGTATCTTCACGGAAACACACGAACGTGTTATGCTCACACAGTACAAAAAGTACTGAGGTTGACTGAAGTAGCATAACAAATACTAACGTTTCGGAGAAAATACGATGGCAATATGTCACTCTTCGAAGGCCGCAAAAATATGTGACACGATCTTATTTGTAGAGCAATGAGAGCGTGTCACATAATTTTGCGGCCTTCGTTGTGTAACGGGTCAAACAGATTACTGTGTTACGTCTCTCCTGTAGACATACACAAGAGTTAAGGGTTATAAAGGTTAATTTTCTTATTTAACCCTTATCCACGTGAAAAGGTCCTCGTTTTATTTAGAGAACTATGATAAAATCATTACTTACATGCCCACAAGCTGTTAACTATGACCCACAGGAGAGAAAAATGTACAGTTCGCGCGAACACACTAGTTTTCTTATTTATGTTAACATATTACTGCAGGTGAGTGTACGACTCATCCAAGATCATCCAAGGCCTCATAAATAACCTAGAAGACCTACAATTAGCATCATGTCATCCCATGTCATGCTGCACGTGTTTTTGCTCAGCGCCATCAATCAACTGGTGACCCGTGAATGTCATTTTTTTCAAAGGGAATTGAGGAAATAAGTTGGGGCCTTGGATTAGATCGAGGGCCCGATTCGGATTTTGAAATAGACATCTATTAGATATCTTTTACACATCACCAAGATACGATAACGATATGTTTAAGATCTAACCTGTCAAATTTGACATTTGCGCGATTCTGGAACTTCTCTTGAACGATTTCCACAGGATATGACTTAGAGATTCAATCCATATCTAATAGATATCTTACTCTATCTAACACAGAAGAGAACTAGTTGATATCTAAACTGTAACCTATCTAGAATGGATCTAGTACGTGTCGTCTCTTGAGAATATCTTGAAGTTCGAATACGGCAGCGAGTAAGGTTTATTCATAAGTTTCAGGAATGTGAGATAAGTACTTAATTACTTTTTAAACATTTTAATTCATCTTAATTGAACTACTGCCCTCTATACGCAGGTAAAGACCAGTAGTTGACAAAAATTTGTTAAACAGATGAAAATTAACCTATACTTATGTACCGATCACAAAAACAACCACATTTATACAATAGATGGTTCGTTATTGATTAACATACTACTTTTATTAGATACTAGCGACCTGCTCCGGCTTCGTTAACAAATTATACACCTAAACCTTCCTCAAGAATCACTTTATTGATAGGTGAAAACCGCATGAAAATCCGTTCAGTAGTTTTTGAGTTTATCGCGAACAAACATACAAACACACAAACAGACAGAAGCGGCGGGGGACTTTCTTTTATAAGGTGTAGTGAAGATAATATAAATATTAAGTTTACGATCGAAATGGACACGCATTTATGAGATATTTCACGGTGCTCCGGCCCCTCTTTTGTGAGACGCAAAAATTTCGCACCCGTATAGCGCTATTACTGCAATCAGACTCGGACGATCGGGGCATTCACCGTGTAATCATCTGACACGTGGGATGTTGTCAAATTTATCACCTCAGTAGCTTGAATGAGCATGCCCTGCTGCTAGAAAACAGTGAGCAAAGGCACTGGCGGATTTGCAGTCTTGGCCGCCCTAAGCCCCAGGTCTGTAGTAAAGTAACTCCTAGCCGCCCCTTTCTCAGCACCCATCATAATTATAGTCTGCTGCTCCTAATATCTTGCCGCCTTACGGCTCCGCCACGACATAGAGCGACTGGCGATGGCGGCAGCGACAACCATTGGTGGGAACGAAAGATCCGATCGCTGTGTCTCGCTCCAACCTATGGTTATCGCTGCCGCCATCGCAAGTTGCTCAATGTCGTGGCCGAGCCGTTAGGCCCGGATCTACTGGGCCTTAGAGCAAATCCGCTCAGCAAAGGTACGAAAACGTCCCACCCGTATATAGGACGTGGTGCTGACACGTGGGATGTATAAAAATGTTCACCTCAGTAGTTCGAAAGACTGTATTTCGATGCTAGAAAACAGTGAGCAAATGTACAGAAGTGGTCAATAAGTATAATCACAATTGTAACGCTTCGTAATTTCAACTCAAATTCCGACTGAACGTAATAGCACAGAGCCATAGAGAATACATTATAGTTGCGCGGTTGCGAGTTGCTCGTGAAACGTGGCAATTTTACGGCGGTCTATGTAAATCGTTGCGGAATCTGTGCCGGTGTGGGCACACGGGTACGCGGGTACGGGTGGAAACAAGGCGGACTGGCCGCAGATAACAACGTATTGTTCAGTTGCCAAAAGTTTTCAAAAAGTTGAAAAATTCGCGCCAAATTCAGGAAAATATGACAGGAAACAAACGAAATTTTCATTTTGGTAATTCATAATTTTGTGTTACAAAACTATGATAAATTATGATAAATTTTCAAATTTATAGTAACAGCACCAGTCATGGGACATTTAAGAGGAAATTTGGAGTATTTATGATATTTCCCTTATACATGTAAATGGTCTACCGCTTAGCGTGTTAAAAGATGAAAGTCCTATCCGTCTTTCATGTTTTAGGCGTGTTGTATCAAAGATACTGCAATTAGTTTCCACATATTTAACAAATTAAAACTATGCTTTTTTTCTCCAGTCATGGACACTAAAGTTCCAGTAATGGGCCCCCGGTAATGGACGTGGATCCAGTAATGGGCCCCCTATAATGGACATTGCTCTATCAGTATAAAATATTGAAATGGGGAATAAATTACGGCAAAATAAAACAATTTTTGGTATAAGCTTTTATCGCTGAATGTATTTTTCTTTCCACAGCCAATTATTATTGTATTAGATCCATCGAGACAATTCTAATATACCCTAACACAATTAGTTAGGGTTTAATGCGATAAAGTTCCCATGGCCACCTCCTGTCTCCATCATCAGATCAGGTCCATGTTATCATAATATTGCATTATCATCCGATTTGCATACTTAATTACGTACTTACACAAAATTTCAACTGAATCGGAAATCGAAAAGTGGCTCAAATTCAGCTACCAAGATTGGACCCACACTAACTAACAGGGCAAGTTAAATAAAACTTTGGGAAAACGATATTAATTTATCCGAAGTCCGAGAATACCTCCTGATTGACATATTTCTTAACTACATTTTATTTCTGTATTGTTTAAACATGAAATTATGGCATAGCAAGCATCATTCTGTCATTTGTCCCATCATAGGAGGTACGCAGTTTTACAGCTCCTATAATGGGATTGGGCCAAATACCACTATTTTTTTACATCTGTGGAGTCACAACATAGTGTGTTGTTGTACCTTATCTCATGGTAAATGCAATTAACAAAACACATTCTAGTTTTCATCAAGTATTAATTAATTAAAATTTTATAAATTAACTCACCTCTCTTAGCGAAGTTGTTAAGAATTCGTAGTGGTATTTTTTTTCAGTGACACGACAACTTTTAGGTTGACGCCAATTTCTTAAAAAACAACCAAATTTAATAAAACTTCAAACTGAAACAGCTCTAGGACTCTTATTTATGATAATATACAGCCAGTGTTTATAAACTACTTTTAGATACTTATTTTAGAGGAATTATGTTTTTTTGTCCCATTACTGGTTCCACGTCCATTATAGGGTTCCACTACTATATCGCAATTTTGGAAATTTTCCCATGGCATATGTATCAGTACCAACAAGGTAGCTGAGCGAATTGGCTATTGATAAGAAGCGAGTAACTCCTTTCTTTGCGAGTGTTTCTTCTTAGAAAAACAACTCGTCAGGAGAATGAAGACTAAATAATAGTTCAACGATCATATCATAATGTAAACACGACCGTACAGATATGATGGTCGTTCTTGTCTACGTAACAGCGTGATAAAATGATATCCGTCACTTTCTAACCCATGCACGGTGTTAAAAAGTGACAGTTATTTTATCACGTGGATAAAGATGGATAAAGCTATTCATAATACGCCGGCTGCATTAGAAAAGCGATATAAGAAGCGTTTTATATATATGAAATAAGAGATCTGTGTGTATATATGTAGTGTGAAATGCGTCGCTAGCCGGCACGTAGCTAACTCCCGAGGTAATCTGCGAACACTATAATTTGAGATATTGCCCGCCGTCGCGGTAGCTTGATTAAAAATCGGATAAATTGGATATGGATAGCCACGAGTGATTGCGCTGTGGGAAAACGATCCGAAAGGAAGATTTGTGCGAGCTCTAAAGTCTGAGGTATTTAGGTAATACGCCATTTGTTAAATGTAAAAAACAATGCTGTAGGTATATCTGGTATACCGGGTGTGGCCTGTAACACGAGCAAATAAATAAAACATAGATTGTACTCCTCAAAGAGTAACACTTTAGTTCAACAACTTTTAAAAATTATGAAGTATTTAGACTCCCTATTTTTCATACAAAATAAATATTATCTTCAATGGACGCCATCGCGACGCCATATCAATGACGATGATTTTGTGATTGATGTTGCTTGTCACGCCTTAAACAGAACAAAATTCGCAATCCATTGCGTCTTAGAATAAAATTTAAAGTGTATTAAAAATCAAACCCAAAGGTTTTTTTAAAAGTCGCTGAACAAATGTTGGTCAGTATGAGGAGTACAGCCTACAGTTTAATTTTTTGCTCATATTACAGGCCACACCCGGTATTACACACATACACAGATTTTCAAGGCGATATTTTAAGAAAACTATAATCCAAAAACTAACCTCCTTACTCTTAAATTTTCCAATTTATGACTGACGAAATATTAACTTGATTATTTATAATACATATTAAATTATATCTTAGCATCACTTAGTTATCAGAGAATGGTGTCAGAGTGTGGAGTGTGTGGTGATGAGAAATCAATGATGACACGGCATGCGCGGCCGTCTATCGGTACCCGCCACAGGGACCAATTTAGAGTTAAACCAAGAAAAGTCTGCAGCGATTTTGATAGCTCACCGAGTGCAAGTGTTATTTATATACGTCATAATTTCATAGAAGTTTAACGTTTAAAACAACACTTGCACTTTCCCATGTGGTACAGTCATCAGCAATAGTATCTTACACAACTTGGGCCGCAAAAATATGTGACACGTTCTTATTTGGAGCGCAATAAGAGAGCGTCATATATTTTTGCGGCCCTAGTTGTGTAAGATACTATTGCTGATGACTGTACCTATTCAAGAAGACGTCCCTTTGGAGTCAATCTACCAGGCTCCAAGTTCCAAGTAGCCCACTTTTTGGGACTCAGTGACGCCATTGTTATGAAAGAACGGTGTTCGTATATTATGTCTTGATAGAACCAACACTTGTTTCAACTCATAACCCTGGCCGATCAAACACAGCGTAATAGTAATAATTAATTGAAAAACCATATTTAACACAGATACCTATGTGGTGTCCTCAGTTTGACTGGTTAATTGATACTGCGCAAGAGTTGTTAGCTAAACTTAAATATCGAACGTTACTCTGACCTTGCTATATTAAACAAAATTGACGACACAACATTTGTTAATTAATATGTAGAAATCTTGTTTGATAGTAGTTATCCTCCGTGTAAAACCCATTAACCGCACTTTTATTTATACAAACTCATTACAAACTTCAACACACATTGACAACAGCTGTAGGATAAAAAATTGCAAATAAATAGGGATTTATTTATTGTTTTTTTTTATTTACTGTAATCTATTTGTCTAGTGTGTTTTAAGTGAATTGGTGATAGGTGCGTAGCGTAAGCTTGCAAATCTTGCAATGTATTAAATAAATATATTTTTTTTTTTAGAAAACGAAAATAATATGAGTGTATAATGCAATAATAATTAGTTAATTACATTTTCAAATTCTTAGTGTTAACATTTTTATAGATACAAGATACAAGTTAACATAGACATAATACATTCCTGTCATAAATTCAAATGAACGGCTGTCATCGTGCAAAAAACGAATTACTTACCTAGACTTAAACCTACATATTCTATTTTCAAACGTCTGTCATCATTTGAAAAAAATGTCGTTATAGGGGACTAAACAACATTATTATGGTTATAAATACCAACATAATAATGTAATGTCGCGTGTAATGTTGGTAGCGCAGCACGTGCGCGGGCCGATTATGCACGCAAGTCTATTGGTGACATTTAGTCACAGTTTTTAAGCAAGTGTAGTGTAAGTGGCCAGTATTTCGACACGCGAGTAGCGCTAAAAACGTTTACCGGTCTTTTTCTTCGGTATTAGGTAGTTAGGTACTTTGTAGATTTATGTACAGTCACCAGCAATAATATGCTACACAACGAAGGCCGCAAAAATATGTGACACGCTCTCATGGCTCCACAAATAAGACCGTGTCAGATATTTTTGCGGCCTTCGTTGTGTAACATATTATTGCAGGAGACTGTACCAAAAATATTACTACTTTACTGATTTTCTTTTCCGCACCAATTGTAAGTCTGACATTGGGTCAACAATGGTGAACTGGGTTGTAGAGAATGCTAAGGCATTCTACTTCGCAATAAAGGTTAAATTAAATAAATACATAAATGAGGAGGTCTTCAAACTTACAAAACTTTATCCAAACTGTCAAAAAACTAAAAATTGTATCATCAACGATCAAAACCTAAATAACGTAGGGGAATTAACACGAAATTTTTCATAACATCTGCGGATTCTCATCATCATCATCATCATATCAGCCATAAGACGTCCACTGCTGAACATAGGCCTCCCCCTTAGACCTGCATGATGGGGGGTGAATGCCATAATCGCCACGCTTGGCGGGCGGGTTGGCGATCGCAGTCGAGTACACCGAATTTGAGGGACGCTGCTGCCCGTCCACCGGTGGTCTTGGACGTAGTTTAAGGACATACCCGGGTCCGGCGGGGCGGGCCGGGTCTGCGGATTCTAGTTTGATGAAAGTGGCTATGCCTTGCGCAAAATAGCTACATTATAATTTTACGTTCGCCCCTAGCGTTTAAAACGCTCAAAAATTTACCTAAGCAAAGGAATACACGGAAAATTCTTCATTAAAGACTTCCATTATTACGACAAATAATCATAACGATCAAATGCCAAATGAACCTTGACCATGCAGGTTGTATAATAACATTAATAACATAATGTGGCAATTTAAACGATTACTATCACCGGAAGTTATTCGCAGGAAGCGGTGATGCGCGGGCGCAGGGCATCCAAACGGACCAATTATAGTTTTTTAGATAAAATTAATAAGTTTCGTTTGGAGACCGCAGGCGTTTTGTTTACAGCTTTCGGTTATAGGGAAAACAATTCATGTGCGGTACATTGAGCATTTTTAGTCTATATGGACGGGAATTAGTTACTTCTGGCTTACATTATGTCAACTCGGAGCTCATTGATGACATAATTTTTACACCTAGGGATGATTATGCTGAAAATTTAGGCAATTTACGTAAAATTTTTGATAAGGTGCAGTCTTGTTTAATTAACTCATTCTAGAAATAGTATTCACTATAACTTACGCCGGAAAGATTTTGACTTTAAAGTTGGTGATGTTATCTGGAAAAAGACTTTCTATCTGAGTGACAAAAGCAATAGATTTTCTAAGAAACTAGCACCAAAGTATGTGCCATGTAAAGTTGTTACTAAAAAATCTAATTTAGTTTATGAACTTGAAGACATGCAGGGTAATAATTTAAGTGACTGGCATGTCAAAGATTTTAAAATCACGAACTATAATAAGTCTTAAAATTAATTCCTTCCGTTATTGCTATCTCTACGTCTATAGTCTAATTCTGTAAAACAACCCTCATGAAACTTAAAATAACTAAACTGATATCATATTCTTTTAATTTTCTAATTACTTATTAGGTACAAATAATTTTTTTTAGTAACCCCTATCGGTTAATGAACTTCTACAAAGTTCAAAAAAATAATTTGCTTTTAACCCCTACCGGTTAATGAGCTGTTTGCCTATTGTATTAGGATATAAGACTTCTACAAAGTTTTAACATTTAATAGTATGCGTGAATAACTTGGTTACTGAGGTTTAGAGTTAGACGAATTTAACATCTATTAATAGTTATATGAGAGTATTTTATACTAGCTTGTAAAATACTCAGTCTGTATGGACGCAAAAACACTTTTCTGTAGGTAGTGTTTATTGCTTGTTTGTTTGCGTGTTGCATGTATGAAGAGGTATCTTTTGAGTGAAGCTGATTGATAACTTGTATTTCTATTAAGTAAAATAGAGACTTAGCAGCGGATTTTCATAGCAAAAATCCTAACCTAAAAAGGGGGGTATGTAACGGTTTGCTATAAAACCTCGTTAGCGCTAAGCGTTTTGTGCTGGCCGGTTGTAAAAAAAAAAAAACATTTCTAAATAGTTTTCTGAAATCTGTCACTTGAAGAAAATTGCTGAACATCTACGACAAATTCTTGCAAATAAGATTTGAAATATCTCTAAAATTGTATAATTAATTAATTTTGATCGTGCCTTATTGATATTATGCTGTGTACATTTCCCCGGATCGGGTAAGTGTTGTGAATATTTCATTTAAGTTACTACTAGGAATAATTTTACGTTGTATTCTTTTATACTGTTAACTAATCTGTTATTTTCTGACTGCTTCATCCGTGAACACTAAAATAATGCTGAAAGGTTAACTTTCCTGATATTTCTTTCCTTGTGGGCCGGATGTAGCAGTCATTATTGAGTGCATGTTCTAATATGCCCAATATTACTAGGGATCAAGTCTTGGGTTGAAATTGCCTGCTCCCTGCCTCCTGCCCTGAAAACCCTCTATCCTGCACTACCCCGAGTTGCGCTATGCGCAAGCTCTGCTATCTGGAAGGTTTCCGTTCCGAGCTGAGGATCCTGAACCACAGCGGGGAGCCATCCTAGACTAATCTGGACCTACTGTGTCTCCTGCGCTGTACAGCGGAGCCATCTACAACTGCGACGCCCGCGATGTAGAGCCTCAGGAAAGTGCCTCCTATTAAGGACTTGTTTCTATATTTTTTTTCTGTGTCAGCTCAGTTTTACGGACTCACGACCCTAGCTAACTTCCTGTAATTATAAATAATATTAAATACCTTTTCTAAATTAAACTTTCATTTCTAACCTATCTATCTCTATCTACATGTGACGCTAAACGTAAAATTGGGAACAGAAATAATATGGAGCCTAGCGTGGTAGGTACGGGAATGTATACGTAATGCGAAGGGATAAAAGTCAGAAAGGTATTACGAATGAATGTGGAGGGAAGTAAGAGGAAAGGGAAACCGAGGAAAATGCGTGTGGTCTGTGTAAGAAACATTGAAAGAGGAGATTTTTTCACAAAAAATTAAAACTTAGCTTCTATTATGATATATATGTGATAGATTTCTTCATTGCATTTGCAACTTAGTTAAAAGCACAAAATTTATTTATTTCCGCTACCTAAAGGTTGTCTGGAAGAGATCGCTCTTTAGGTGAAAAACCCGCCTGTTGTTTACCTTGTATTGCTGTTTTCTTTTTGTATTTATTTTATTTTGTGTAAATGTGCAATAAAGGGTATTTGTACGAGTAATATTGTAATCTATGTTATTTTTCAAATGTTATGCTTGTTTTTTCGACTTGTCTAGATAATTCTAAGGAAATTATAAGGGAACTACTTACGTCAGTTTCAAAGAAGCCTAGATAGCTATCAAGGGTAGTGAGGTAAGGCAGGGTTATTCTGTAATCGTTCGACAAACCAACGGTGGGAGGGGGTGCTCGCTCAACCCTGAAATGAGTTCGGAACAGGGCGGGGCGGCAGTGCGGGCGGTGGATGCCAACAACAAAAATTAAAAACAAAATAAAATAAATATTTAAGTGGGGCTCCCATACAACAAACGTGATTTTCTTGTCGTTTTTTGCTTAATGGCACGGAATGCGCGAGTCCGACTCGCACTTGGCCAGTTTTTTTGTGTCATTCATCGTTCGGTGGTCCTTCGTTTTATTTTTCAATGTTTTCTTTGGTTTTTTCATAGTACAACCGTAGTACAACAGTAAAGTTTAGATTAGATTGATTTTGTATTGTAATAATCTTTCCTGAAAAACATACTTAATGCGGAGAATTAAACATATGTATAATTTAAATATTTACCCCCTTATTCATAAACGTTTACTAAAGTTGACCAGCCGATAATAATCGTTTGTCCCTTTCCGACGTATTGGTATGATGGAAAGGGACAAACGATTATTATCGGCTTGCTAACTTTAGTAAACGTTTATGAATAAGGGGGTTAGTACCTACCTAAAAACTAAAGTGAACTTGTAGCCTTGTATAGTGATGGTAGGTACTTATGTGTATTTTAAATCGAATCGGAGACTGCTAGCTTCTAATAATAACTAGTATTAGTAGGTAATGCACCTTCATTACTTCAGTGCTACTCTAAGGCCCACTTGCACCAATCCACTAACCCGGGTTTAACCGGTTAAACCTGGAGTTGCCATGGTTACCAGTACAATTTGACACTGGGTTGACGGTTAAACTGCTTAATCCCGGGTTTGTGGAATGGTGCAAGTGGGCCTAAGTCTAGTAGGTACTTACAGGTGACCACAGATTACCAGTTCGCCGGACGATATCTATCAGCCTGTCAGTTGTTCGGAACTGTCACCTTTTGCGTTTAACTGGTGACAGGCTGATATCGCCCGGCGAACTGGTAATCTGTGGGCCTCTTAAGACATAAAGTCACTTGCTCATTTGTTCAGAGGAATATGTTGTCTCCATGGTGACTCTAATTGATAATAAATAATGGCATTTTGGGCACAAATGTATTATCAATGGAACTACTTAGGAAACCCCGCTCTCACTGCCGTCGCACAACATGCCGCGTCCCGCCTAAGGACGTCTCGCCCTGTTTAAATTTGGACAGGCTTTGACGGGCGGTCCCTCGGGATCACCTGCCCCGTGTCACACGAGAGTTCCACGAGGCACAGATGCCCTAGTGTCACACAGGCACGTGTAACACTGACTCCTTAAAACCTACTTACAGCTTGGCAAAAAAGAACATTAGAAATTAAACAGTGGCTATAAGAAAACGGGACGACACTACAGTGTTGCCACTTTAGAATTTCTACTTTTGCCAAGCTGTAGATACAGTAACTTGTACCCTTGGAGGATATAACCAAATGGAGACTCCTTGTCTGTAATTTTCTGTACTAAACAGTACGCTGACTTTTGCGGGGGAGGTAGACCGGGAGATAGTGACACATTTTACTGGATCATTTGTACCAGTATGGCGGTTCGTCAGGGGTCTAAGCACGTAATGAAGGAAAGAAAAATTATGGTCATAGCGCTGGTACCGGCGGCCCAATCGCGTGGGCGTTAGTCGAACGTGTCGGATAAAATACGAGTGTCGAACGATTTGTACCACAAAAATCCTCGTATTTTCCGATAGTCCATAAAAAAGAAGTAGGCGGTAGCGTAATGCCATACTTCTCCGGTGTGACTTACAGCCCGCCATACTGAGGCGAACACATTAATTAAAAAAAAACAATTAAATCATTTGTGCCAAGCTAATTTTGGCACAGGTGATCATCGTCGAGCAGCTATTCATGGACATCACCATGCCATACTTTTCGGATGGTTCCAAATGGCCGCCATACCGCCGCAAAGGAGTTAATTTTTTTTTATTGCTAAACGATTTGTACCATCTTGTAATTTTTTTTCAAGACTTTCTGTGTGATCATAAATGGAAATCTCATAATGCCATACCTGTAGGCGGTGGCAAATGTGTACAATTTTTTTTTTATTTCAAGTATGGTGCCCCTTTTTCCCCCTATTAGAAGTATGGCAAATATAATAATGGTCACATTGCATCATATAACTTCCAAAAATCCAAATGCCATACTGGTACAAATCGTCAAAAAATTGTTTTTTGTTTTAAGTCTTGGCTTAAGTCTCACAGTCGTCCGCCCCGTAGTTATAATCTGAAATATTTTTTTTTTAGGTATAATTGTATCCAAACGAACAGAATATGATGATGCCATGCTGTAAAAAAATATTTAACGTATACATAGTCGTATTTTTGAAACGTGTCGATTAAATAAGTTTTTCAAGTATGGCAGCACTTTTTCCCCCTACTATAAGTATGGCAATTATAATAACGGTCACATTTTATCAAATACTTTCCAAAAATTTAAATGCAATACTGGTACAAATCGTTTAGCAAAAAAAAAAAAATTAACTCCCTTGCGGCGGTATGGCGGCCATTTGGAACCGTCCGAAGAGTATGGCATGGTGATGTCCATGAATGGCTGCTCAACGATGATCACCTGTGCAAAAATTAGCTTGGTACAAATGGTTGAATTGTTTTTTTTTTAAATTAATGTGTTCGCCTCAGTATGGCGGGCTGTAAGTCACACCGGAGAAGTATGGCATTACGCTACCGCCTACTTCTTTTTTATGGACTATCGGAAAATACGAGGATTTTTGTGGTACAAATCGTTCGACACTCGTATTTTATCCGACACGTTCGACTAACGCCCACGCGATTGGGCCGCCGGTACCAGCGCTATGACCATAATTTTTCTTTCCTTCATTACGTGCTTAGACCCCTGACGAACCGCCATACTGGTACAAATGATCCAGTAAAATGTGTCACTATCTCCCGGTCTAAGGGGCACGACAAATGTATACCTACGTAACGTAAAAATAGCCATGTCAGATAAACGTCAGTCCATACAATATCATAATAAAGTCATTGAGTTTCGACAGAGGAGAACGCCTGTTAATGGCTACTCCGTTTGGTTACATCCTCCAAGCTTGTACTGTACCTATTAAGACGAAACGGGAGCTGAGCTAAAAGTCAATTTTGAGATTTCAAGCTGAATATACCCGTCGCTCTGACAGGGCGTAACCGCGGCGTGAGAGACTGTATTTGTATGTGTAATGCACGCACACAGACGCGTGCGGTGCGCCCGTACTCGCGCTGGCGCGCACCTCACTGATTGCAATTTGCATTGTCACTTTTTGTTGGAATCATCAGAATACCGAAAACTGATTTACGTAATGTTGAATCACCTATGCTTGATTCACCTATTTTTAAATTACCTATCGATCATTTTACCTAAACATTGACTGACCTAAGTTTATAATACCTAAGCTTAAATAACCTAATGGACGAAACACCTAATGCACGATATACCTAATGCACGTTTTACCTACTGCACGTTTCACCTAAAGCTATTATACCTAATGCACGCATCACCTATAGCTGATATACCTAATGGACGATACACCTAAAGCTGATATACCTAATGAACGATGTACCTAAACTTGATTTACCTAATGGACGAAATACCTAAAACTGTTAAACCTATCGCACGAAATACCTAAAGTTGAAATACATCCTGAACGAATTACCTAATGTTGATATGCCTAATGCACGGAATACCTAAAGTTTATATACCTAGTACAAAATTCATATCATTTTGCCGAATGATCAAGTGGCAACTCCACCCAATAAATCGTATGATTTTCCAACCTTACAGTAGAAACTGTTTGTTTGGAGAACAACTTAAAAATACACTTTTTGTAACGCTACTTTTTAGGTAGTAGAATGATTTTGTAAGTCTAATACAAAATTAGTTATCTTATCAAAAACTTAACATCATCATCATCAAAGTTAACATCATGACAATGAAATAAAAGTCGGTTTTGGCACTGTTTGGAGTGTTTGGTCGCAGTTAACCTAACACGCTCCTCCTCGCTTTGCTCGTCGTCGCACCTATCTCGACTCTGGCAAATGACTAGACCTTATATTATAATATAAAATGGTAAGCCAATTGAATGATTTGGCTAAAAAAATGTATACCAAATGTTGTTATGTCCTAATAATATTCTACTAAACAATAATTAGGTATATTTTTGATTTAAGGTACATATTTCGTTCATTACGTGCATCAACTTCAGGTATTTCGTGCATTAGGTGTATCGAATTTAGGTATTTCGTTCATTAGGTATGTTAACTTTAGTTAATTCGATCATTAGGTATACCGACTTTAGGTAATTCGTGCAGTAGGTATGTTAACTTTAGGCAATTCGATCATTAGGTATACCGAGTTTAGGTATTTTGTGCGTTAGGTATATCAACATTAGGTGTTTCGTGTATTAGGTATATTAGCTTTAGGTATTTCGAGTATTAGGTGTTTTAACTTTAGGTAAATCGAGCATAGGTATTCTGAGCTTAGATAAACCAATTGTAGGTGAAACGTGCAATAGGTAATTCGTTCATTAGGTGTTATGAGCTTAGGTTAATTGATCATTAGGTATTTAAAAAAATAGGTGAAACGAGCATAGGTGATTCAACATTAGGTAAACCGATTTTCGGTATTCTGATATGTAACCCTTTTTGTTACTGCTACTACTAAGTAGGGTAATTCGCCAGTAACTGGCCACTTTTAATAACTGGCCGCCCTAAACTAAAAATGAATCCTATTCACCTATAAACAGAATTCATTTTAGTATAAGGTTTCAATAACTTCAATAACTGGCCACCTTATTATTATTATTATTTGGAGCCTTACGTGTCCCACTGCTGGGCTAAGGCCTCCCCCCAATTTCTCCAGAGATCTCTTTCCTCTCCTGTGTCTGGCCACTCCTTTAAAAAGCCACCTTATACTAAAATTAATTCTATTTATAGGTGAATATAATTAATTTTTGGTTTGGGGTGGCCACTGACGAATTACCCTATTGCGATTGAACTTTTTTACTTACCCGGCTTACGTTTACGGAACTCGATATCGAATAGGGTAATTCGCCAGTAACTGGCCGCCCTAAACTAAAAATGAATTCTATTCACCTCTATACAGAATTCATTTTAGTAGGTATAAGGTTTCAATAACTGGCCACCTTATAATAAAATGAATTCTATTTATAGGTGAATAGAATTCATTTTTGGTTTGGCGTGGCCAGTTACTAATAGTGGCCTGTTACTGGCGAATTACCCTATTTATGTACTTAGTGGTTAATACAAGTACCAAGTAAGTATTTTTTTTCAATAATGCTCAGAAACGAAGTACAGACATGACAAATATAAATATTAACGTCTTTGTAAGGCAGGATTGGACATTCTATAGAGTAAGAGTAAGTGTATGAAACAATCAATTCAGCTAGGACTAGGGAATGCAATCAAGATCGCGCTAGATCTCGCACGTATTTTCGAAATTTAACCTAGTTGACAGGAAATCTCGATATATGCAATCTCGGTCGAGATCTCGATTAATATTTTCGAGATCTCGAACAAGACTGAAAAAATACTTTGTTTTAAGTAATATATGACCTTAGATTCATGTTGTTCAGGCAGTGCTATTATGTGTCCGGCTTTAGCTCTATTATTGTTACGCAGTTTCTAAGTAAAGGTGAATAGTGGTTTAATATCGATAGCATTTCATAGAAGTAAAGTAAAAATTAAAATTGATTTTATGTTAAATTTCAATTTAATTTGTTGTTGTTATTTTCAAAATATAACATGAGGTACCTTAAATAAGTAGTATGTCGGCGGCATATCGTAAAATCGTAATCCTAGGCGTATCATGAAACGCCACCATTTCCTGATCTAATATTAACCCAGGCATATCATGATCTTCCTTATGAAAGAGACGGCAGATCCATCAGAGCAATGCATTCTTTGATATTCCTAGCTTCATAGCGGGCGCATTGTAAAATAATTGATCGAGAAATCATATATTTTCAATGATTTTGTAAATGACTACAGTTATGACTACGGTTATTAGAAACCAATTATAGTATGTTTAATATTCTTTCTAATTTTCTAAAACAATTACTGAACATGTTGATAACGGAAATAAATGTCTGGCAGTGTTCCTAGACTTAAAAAAGGCTTTTGACACCGTTTCTCACTCCACACTTATACACAAACTTGAATCCATGGGTATTAGGGGTAAACCTTTGGAGTTGATGAAAGACTATTTACATAACCGTTCTCAGAAGGTGAAGATTGATAGTCACATTAGTCAAGCAGTTTCGATATCCTTTGGAGTGCCTCAAGGTAGTGTTCTTGGCCCTACCTTATTCCTAGCGTACATCAATGATTTAACAAATCTTACCGTTGAAGATAGCCGTGTTTTCTCATATGCGGACGACACCGTGATCGTTTTCCATGGTAGCACATGGGAATCTACCTACAAAAAATCTGAAATAGGCCTTAATCATATTACCTCTTGGCTTACCAGTAATCTTCTACAAACCGTACTCCAAACCGTACCGATTTCCAACTTATGAACTGTATAAACTCTCGAATAAACTCACTGTTAGAAAACTACACATCCTAAATTCTATCTTAAAACTACATAAAACACTTACATACAAACCGCAACTTTCATTCCGTCGGCGAAAGCATAATGCTGTCCCCGCACCATATGTAAAATCTTCGTTTGCCAAAAGACAAAACACGGCACAATCTGCTCACTTATATAATACTATAAACAATAAACTATCAATTTATCACTTACCGCTATCTAAATGTAAAATGACTGTAAAAAAATGGTTAGAATCCCTTAATTATAATGAAACTGAATTACTTATAAACTGAAGCACACACACACACACACACACATACACACACACACACACACACACACACACACACACACACACACACACACACACACACACACACACACACACACGCGCAAACACACGCGTTAGTTGATAGTAAACAACAATAAATATATTTAATTATTAATAAAATTGTAGCATAATAATTAAGCTGAATTAAAATTATGTACCGACATACATTAATACAGAGCGGGTACTCCTGATACAGGTATACATATACTTACAAGGAGGACTCAATTGTAATTGTATTCAAATTGTATTGTTTAACACAATAAACATTTTTCATTTTCATTTTCATTTTTTTTTTCATTTTCAATGGTATGCATCACCAATTGATCAGTTAAATAGAACCCGAAAAATAATGATCAGTTGAGGTCGGTCGCCCGCCATTTACGTGACGGAACAAAATTCATCATTACTTTGTTATATAATATCATACAACAATAAAACTTCTGTTTTTGGAAAGCTAATGAAATTTTTCGTATATTTTATAATAACATTAATTGCGGTAAAGTTATAATTTATTGAGTTAGACGCATGTTTTGTCAGTACTTATGCCATCCATGCACGGTAAAAAATCATATAATTTAAATATTTTGTAAATGACTACAGTTATGACTACGGTTATTATAAAACAATAATTGCACGTTTAATACTCTTTCAAACGACATCTCACACGAACCGATCGGTCAAATAGGACTAAAGACGTGAACAAATATAAATGCTGGTCGGCCGCCCACTTTTTCCTTTTTTTCGACACGTCCCCCCCCCCCCGCTCCATAAAATAAAAACCGGTCTATTCATATTCTGGAGACCACGAGGAACACGTCCATACCAGTTTTAGGTATTTAGAAGAGATGTCGACGAAAATCGTGAAGGAGACGACTTTTGTTTAATTTGCCTATAGACTATAGGAATATCAGAATATTATACCTTGAGGTTTGCACAAAATGGCTGGTGTTCGCTAGGCAGATCATGAAATGTCGGCGTTTCATTATATTCCTATAGTTCGTTTTTTTTAGCATTAGAAAGAACTTGCAAGAAGGTAAGCGATCTTGGCATGTCTTTTACTTGAAAAACGCTTTACATAAATCAAAAACTATTACTTATGAAAGCAGACGAATATAAATGATCGTACTAGATTAATAATTGTTCCATATTTGCCGTAATTTATTTTTAAAATGTGTTTTTCAATTAAAAGACACATCAAGATTGTTTACCTAATTTCTAATGCTAAAAAAAAAACGAAGTATAGGAATATCTCGATACGCCCGATTTTACGATGTCTATATGTATGGAATTCTTAGAGGTTTTTGATTAAAGTAACACATTTTTAGTTACTTTGTCAAATTCGATCTCGTCGAGATATTCATCTCGATCCCGAAAATCTGACTGTCGAGATCTCGAAACACCCAATCTCAATTCGGATTTTTCGTGCGAGATCTCGAATCGCCAATCTTGGTGCGAGATTGCATTCCCTAGCTAGGACCTTAAATTGCTCGACAATTACGGAGCGTGACTGTACTTAAAAATTTTGTAAACCCATAACCATGTTTTAAAATATTTTTGATTTTGATTTCTAATTTGAAATAAGTATTAGAATCAAAAAGTTCAAAATAGATTGTACCTATGTAACTACAAAAATGTGTTCCCTCTCAACGCAAAACCCCTTGTGTCTTAGGAGGATCTAGATATTTTCACACAAGACGGTTTATCGATAAATTCTTACATCACTAGATTATCGACATTAAATGTCGACTATTGCCCATCACTTTTCTGTCTGTGTACGTATTTAGAAACTTGACTCCGCCCCTAAAATTAGTGCGATAGGGACAACTGCAGCTGAGGTGAAAAATCCTGCGTAAAAATGACAAAAATCGAGGTTTCGTAGTCCTCTTTTTCCTCCTCCAAAACTTAACCAATCGTAACCAAATTTGGAAATCTTAATGATTATGAAATTATCTGTGTCGGACCGTTTTGCTTTTTTGGCTAATTGATACCAGTTTTGAATACCACGCCTCTCATTGCGGCATAGTCAATTAGGCCATTTTGGCCATTTTGGAAGGGCTCTAGCGCCTTAAAAAACAAAAATATCACAAAAAGCAAAACGGTCCGACACAGATACTGACAATATTAATTTGTGTTGAAAAAATCATTGCTCTAGCTTCAAAAACCACGGAGGAAAACGAGGAGTACGTTTGTATGGAGGAATGACCACTCCTGTTGGCTCTTAAAAAGTTCAACGACCCCTATTTTATTCGCCCTGCCCATTCCATTTCATTCAAAATTCCATCAAGCGTCATTTCCAAAGTCACTCAAAGCCCATGCACATGTGTATTGTGTACCTATACAGGAAATTCTATACCTAAGTTCGGCAGGCCTAGCCTCGTGCCGCCCACCATACACAATTATAGCCAAACGAGTGAGAATCTTGTTGTATTTTCAATTAGGTTGAATTTCATTTGTTCGAAATTTTTACGAGACAAATGAAATGCTACCTACTATGTTTTTAATTAAGGTTGACATTCCATAGAAACTGAGTGTACATCCTAATACACATTGGGCGGCATGAGGCTAGACCTTAACAAATAAATTTGTTTGTCCTCCTCAATGTTGAGGTGTGTTGAGATTATTCAGGAGGCGTGCCTCCTCAAAAGCGACAGTTGCGTCAACAACCAAACACGTTCAAAACTCCTCGCGGCTATTATTTTTGTCAAATTTAAAACCGCGGGGTCCTATTAGGCCCCCATCGCGCGTAATCTAGTGCTCGCTACAGTTGTCTCTAATGCGGAATAGGCCCCCCGGCGAGCGGCTGGGTTGCACAGATGGCGCTGATTCTAAACGAACTTTTCAATATGTTGTTTTGGCGATTTGGGAAACAATTGAGTTACCTAGTTACCTACTACACTTAGGAGAACAAGTTACACACATACAGTTAGGAATTCTGTACAAGTAGCCTTTTCTCAATGCTATTGAGTTTACTTTTGAAAATATTCAATACATTTATTGGGTAGCGGTATAGGTAAGTTGAAGAGTCAGCCCGCCTAGCCAAGGTTACAATCGCTATCGCTTCGACAACGAAAAGCTTTATGTCTCTCTATCACTCTTCCATATTAGTGCGACAGTGACAGTTTGCGTTTCGATCGCTACGGAGCGTGAGCGATTGGCATCTTGGCTACGCGGCCTGTACTTATGTACTGATGACGTAGGGTTATCTGGGCAGGATACATTAAAACATTATTGTACAATACATGAAAGATACCCGGCAGACTTAATGCCAGAAGGCATGCTATACCAGTCAACCAAGGGTTACACCGAAATATGGGGTTCAATAAAAAAAAAAGATAAAGTTTGCTAAGCGTTGCACAATACATTGTGGGACTTGTAGATTCAATAAGACTCAAAGTTTAGATGCTTACAGACCTTACAGTATTTTTCCCACGAGGAAACTACAACCAAGTTGTTTTTGAAACATTCTAAGAACAGTAGACGCCACTAAACGGTGCAATTTTAGTCAAAACAATAAAAATTAGGCTCACCTATGGCCGTCGGTAAAAAATCGATAATCGCGCCTATTTTATCGGTTACCGATTATTTTAATCGGTCGGACCGGGTGTCCGCGGGTAATGGTCGTAATCGGTCGCTAATCGGCGCACAATTTACGAAATTGTCCAACCGTGGCGGCGACCGATCCGACGAGACGGTGGATTAGGGCTGCGGTCCTGTCGATGTTTTTATCCTTTTTAGACCGATCAAGGAGGTGTATTTTGATCCTAGTTTCCTGATAATTGTGAATCGCGAGACTAGCGCGGTACCTCAGGATGACTTACTTTAGACCGGGCCGTGTCCGCTTGTCTGGGCTGGTGCTTCTGGCGCTTACTTTTATATGACATGACAGGGAATCATGATCCATAGAAAATGATGGCCCGAAAACTCCGTCCCGGACATGGCCCGGGCCAGAATTCAAGAATCTGCACGAATTTTCGCCTTCCGATACATAACGTATGTACAATGGAGACTACTCCGAGAAATTGTTCGGATTAATCCCTGCCGCTTCTTCCGCTCTATGCGACAGCATTTCTATCTTGACCACTTGATTGGCAGAGTCCTCAACTGTGTGTTTCTTCAGAAACTTCTTGCTTCGCTCAATATCCCACATTTTAACGCGCATACGGTAGAAATTTTACAGGTAATCAGTAAAATATCAAAAATACTCCATTATTTTCCCAAATATTCCTTTTCCCAAATATTCCCAGTTAGGACATCCTTTCAATGAGTCGGCGATTTTGCACGGCTGTTTTCTGATTCGGTTAAATTATGTTCTAATGTATGGGCAAGAAAAACTAATTATAGCCAGCATTCTATGAATGTAGTATGATACCTTTGGGTATGGTGCTTTACGCACACTAGCGGACGCTAGTGTCTCCCTAGTAGCTCCCCCTCCCCCTGACGCAACCCCCCCTTTTAGCATGAAATATGTCCCGGTTTACGGTTTTTTTTTATTTTTGAGAAAAGTATTAGAGTTAGGAAATAAGTCTCAAGGTAAGAAATAATCCTTAATAAATTTTAAACAAAAAAGGTTATATACAACTTTTTAGTAAGACTCACCATATTCATGTATTAACTTGTTGAAGTTCATTATAAGTTAGTACGTGATAGTACTGAAAAAAATCTTATACGAAAAATAAGCTTGCAAGGTTATTGTCCTGTATGATTTCTTTCAGTACTATCACGTACTATGTTATATTGATCTTCTGCAAGTTTTTCAACGGTTAAATTTTGTCGAAGTTCATCTACCCATAACATGAATATAGTGCGTCGTATCAAAAAAATTTATATAACCTTTTTTGTTTAGAATTTAATAGGGAACATTTCTTTCATTGACACTTTTTTCCTATATTGTATACTTTCTCCAAAAAACAAAAAAAAAACTCCCAATCGGGACATATTTATGCTAAAAGGGGGGGGGGGGGTTGCGTCAGGGGGAGGGGACGGGACGCTAGCCTGCGTAAAGCACCATACCCAAAGGTATCATACTACATTAATATAATGCTGGCTATAATTAGTTTTTCAAAAAACACAATTTGACCGAATTATTCTATCTGCTTGCCCGAACGTAGGAGATTTTCAAGCATTTTGGTAATACTTATCTAGGTGTACATAGATAAAAGTAATTTTTTATCCTGCTGCCATTATGATAGTGCATTCACCTCGGTTTGATTTGTTTGCATTTTCACATGAAATTAGACACACAAATGTCTTCTCCATATGTTTTCAACAGTTTTGCTTTAAGAAAGAGAACCGCGTCTTAAACTAATCAACTAATTAGAAAATGAGAAGTTACACGTCCTAATGTAAAAATACAAACAGAAAATTATGGACAGATTTTTTTATTTCATTGATAAGAAGTAATTATTTCAAACACGGGACACATAAGTAATTGATAGGGTCACCTACCACCTCGTTGGTTGGTGTACTAGTACTGTGATTGAATGTCGATATTCTTATCCTTTTTTCGTTTCGACAAAATTATTGAGTTGTTAAGAAAAGTGTTGGGGCTAAGCGATCGTGTTTTGTTAAATTTTTACAACGCGTTCGATTCGTTACGAACGAAACTCACGTTCCCAAACAATATCTTACGGTATTGTAGGGACAGCTAATGTACTATTTTTTATACCTTATTACAATGCTTTAAAGTTTACCAATGATCAGGAAGAATCTTCAGTTGCAGAATATATTTCCCTACTAATTTATAATTTATTTCATATTTATTTTTATTCATGTTTATATTTGTTTAATTTAAAAATTAAAGCGAAACGGGAAAATAAAATTAAGCGAAATTAAGTATCTCTATCTGTGTGCGTGCGTGCGTGCGTGTGTGCGTGCGTGCGTGCGTGCGTGCATGCGTGAGTGCGTGCGCGCGTGCGTGCGTGCGTGTGTGTGTGTGACATCATGGAGAGTCTCTAAATTATTTCCCATCTTTCCATATAATTATAACAAATGATAAGCTTTAGGATTATGTAAACTTAAGAGAAATTATTTAGGATTATTCCCTTATTATTTTTCTTAAAAAGGCCAGTCAAAATTTAGTATACTTAGGTAGGTAGGTATATAGGTATGTTTACGATACATTTGTTTTTTTATTTAACCGTTGTCTTTGACAAGCAAGAGCATACAGTCGCTATAACCACAAAAGCTTATTGAGTTCTTATCTCGCGTAATTTCTTTAGCAAACTCTTTATCCTTTTTAAACAAAATTAAAATTAAATTGAAAATATATCAGCCATCAGACAGCTGCAACATCGATGACGTATCTCGACCGCATTATTTGTAAAATTATAGAAAAAAGTTGTAAAATTGGCAGCAAACCGCCGTCTAACCCCGATCGATCAGGGTAATCGATCGTGTGCCAGGTAATTGCGCTGGATCGAACCCGCTACCCCATTATGTCATTATACTTACCGACCGAAACAATAGATTCTACACACAAGCAAAAATATACCTTAATCAAATAGTAACTACGCCTAAAACAGGTATTTCAGAATTTCGAGTAACTCTCTTAAATTTTTAAAACAAAGTAATGCAATGTTATTCGATTGTGAGTCTTCTTATTGAGTAGGTTAGGTTTATTTTTGTTTAAGTGTAAAGTCTATCCGGAAAAATAAATTCGGCAGTGGACCTGCGGCAACGCACCTGTGACGTCATGACAACAGACGCGTGACATGGAATGAAGAAGTTTTTACCTACAATTACAAATGCCACAATACAAATGTCCATAATATTTATTTATTTATTTAATCAAAACGATTATCGCCAGGCGCCGCTGCTGGCAGTACGGGAGAGACGCACGCCTAGCGGGTTTAGGATATCTGTTACCTACTGTATATCCCCACTACAGGGTGTTTAGTTACCTGCAATAATTCGGGGTATAAAAAACGGGGTAATAGTTATTTGTTTTACGAGGGGGCAAAGTTGTTGTTTAACCGCTCGTGCTAATATTGATACTCGAGCAAGCGAAATCAAAAAAATGGAATCTTGAGCGTTGCGAGTGTTTCAAAGCACGAGGGTTAAACAAAATTTGCCCCCGAGTGAAACACAACATTTTTCACCACACCAACCCGAAGCAAATATTAAATGTAAAATATCAAACAAAATCAAACCAAATTAAATCCAAATGAATGTTACTAAATATTTATCATCCATAATCATCATTTAAAAGTCAATTCTACCAGCAAACATAAGAAAACAACACAAAATTTGCATTTGTTTACTTTGCGTCACATGTGAATAAAATGCAACTTTGCTATCAGTTTTTGAAGTGCAAAGTAAGCCTTTCCGAGCTGGTGTGGTGAAAATATACTTATGGCATACTGATAATTCCTGTAACTGGCCACTTAGAAAACGATAATAAAAAAAAACAATTCTAGGGTTTGAAAAAAAGAACTCTCTGGCAGTACCTACATAATATGTATTCCTTTTTAATTTTAGAGACTGTCATTTGTTTTTTTACGTATGTATAGGTCACTATGAGCAAGTTTTACTTTGGATAAATCCCGAAATTGCGAAAAAAGTATTGACTCTCACATACATTTTGGCTGGAGGATGTTGATATTTTGTATGGGAGAGTCATTTTTTTTTTGCGATTTCGAGGTTGGTCCCATAGTAATAGTTAAAGTAAAAGAAAATTATTGCAGGTGACTAAATTTACAACCTGTATAAGGTCAACGAACTATAGAAGTATGAATAGAACTCAATAAAAACTAAAAACCGGGCAAGTGCGAGTCGGACTCACGCACGAAGGGTTCTGTACCATAATGGAAAAAAATAAACAAAAAAAAAGCAAAAAGAAAACGGTCACCCATCCAAGTACTGACCACTCCCGACGTTGCTTAACTTTGGTCAAAAATCACGTTTGTTGTATGGGAGCCCCATTTAAATCTTTATTTTATTCTGTTTTTAGTATTTGTTGTTATAGCGGCAACAGAAATACATCATCTGTGAAAATTTCAACTGTCTAGCTATCACGGTTCGTGAGATACAGCCTGGTGACAGTGGTGACAGACGGACGGACGGACGGACGGACGGACGGACAGCGAAGTCTTAGTAATAGGGTCCCGTTTTACCCTTTGGGTACGGAACCCTAAAAATGAACCCACGTGTATTTATACCGCGAGCGATTCAACTTGACTATATGGATATTTGGCAGCATTATATCCTTTAGTTAATATTTACCGTTTGTTATTGAAGTGAAAACTTCTTTAGCGGCGCTGTGCACTTTTTGTGATGTGGAAAAAAATGTTAAACTCGCTACAGGTCACGTGACCGTAAGATTCGTAAGACGCAAGACGGACACGTGACCTGATCGAAAAACTGTTACAATCTCATTGTTTTCACTTCTGCCGGCTCTCCCGGAGTGCAACCTGTTGTTTTTCTATTATTTAGGTACACTGACGTTCAATAGTGCATGGACAATTGGACATGTTTCAACCGTAATACGGCATTACGGTCGGCATTTATCCATGCACTTTTGAACGCCACTGTACGTTCTTTTCCTGGTCAGCTGGAAAGGCGGCCACAAGTTTTATTTACTTGAATCCTCGCGGGCCGACATGGGCTGTGATCATAAACGGCCGGTGACCACAGACTAAACGTGATGTCACCGCACTATTTTATGGGGTATGAACTCGGCCTTATTCTAAAAGCTTACCAGTGCGGATATGATGGTCGTTCTTGTCTACGTGACAGCGTGATAAAACGGTGTCCGTCACTTTCTCTCCCACGGTGTTAGAAAGTGACAGTTATTTTATCACGTGGATAAAGATGGATAAAGCTATCCATAATACGCCGGCAGTACCTATAAGCGAGACGAAGGCGGCCTAGAGGCCAATACAAACATACATTTTGATGTCAAAATGATATGTAAATGATATAGGATGGTGTGTGTAGTGACGATGAAGCAGGAGGTTGGGTTCGAATCCCAGTCAGGGCATTTTTTGTTTGTATATCACGAATATTTGTTCCTGTAATATGGATGTTTTCTATGTATCTGAGTATGTATTTATCTATATATAAGTATTTATATCGTCGCCTAGTTTAGTAGCTTTGCATAGTTTAGGGCTGGGTCGATCTGTGTATTTTATTATTTATTTTTATTGCTGGTCTAATAAGTAACCGACTTTGTTACTTACCGAGTCAGAAATCACAGAAAATGTTTCTTGTAAGGCGACACATCTTATACCCTTAAACGAGCAATTCTTATTTAAAGTCGCACCAAGAAAATTCGTCATTTTAAACGTCAAACTTCTATGAAATTATGACGTATAAATAGCTCTTACACTGCGTGGGCTATCAAATCCGCTGCAGACTTTTCACGGCCTGACTCTATTTTTGGTAATTTTTCAATGTTTTTTTTTCTTCTTTATATATACCGGGGATCTCGGAAACGGCTGTAACGATTTCGATGAAATCGTATCATCTGGCTGGGGTATCGATCCAGAGGCCGTGAGTTCAAGTCTCACCCAGGACAGTAATTTTTCCACTTTTAAATTTTTTCTAAGTTTAATAGCATCGTTCGCAGACGTTTCTGCTTCTTAAAAATTAAGATTTCGATGAAATTTGCTGAAAATCCAGGGGCGATAAGTCGATCTTGCTAGTTATCTCTGGGAAAACGCGCATTTTTGGGTTTTTACATGTTTTCCGAGCAAAGCTCGGTCTCCCAGATATTTTTGACTGGTGCGCCTAATAAATCGTCTCGCCCCGCGCAGGCGCACCAATGGAACCACAGCCTGGACACGTCGGACGTCTTGCGGCAGACCGCAGCTCTCGAGCAAATATTACTGAGAACCATCACGGTGACAATGAAACGCTATTCTTTTTTTAGAAAATAATGGGCAGTTGAGGAGCTGGAAATTGAGCAAAATTTGCAAAAAAAAAAAACATTTTTGGGTTCGTGCTAGGGTTGCCAACCGTACTTATATTATATAGTATTGTACTATATTTTGGCTCTCTGTACTATATACTTTTGTAAAAATACGCTAAAATACTATATTTCCGATTAAACGTATATTACACTCATGTTTATTATTAAGTATATTATCTAAAAGTACTATATTTTTTTGAAATGTAGTATATTTTTGATGCCTTATTCTGGCAAATACAATATTCCATCAAAAAAAAGTTGGCAACCCTAGTTCGTGCCCATGTTCTGTTATGATTCCTTGTTAAGGACGACTCACGTTAGACCGGGGTGTGTCCGGACCGGAGCTTCCAGCGCATCGTTTTCTATACTGGAGTCAGTTATGTAACGCTGCCATACATGACCCAAAAAATTTTTATTAAGCTATGAGCTTCATCACATCTGATATTTGAGTAATTCTAAGCATTTCTAGCCTGAAGTGGGGGGGAGGGTGGGGTACAAAGACGGCCGCCATCCGTCATCTTTAAAAAAAATCTACTCTGATCCTGGTGGGTACTAGGGCAAGTTTGGTATCATTTTCGTATAAACCAAAGACGTAGAATTCATTGCTGATATTTGTTTTTTCAATTTCATAGTAATTTTACAAGAAAAACGTAAAAAGGTGAAAAATTTGGTTGGAGATTTTTGCTACGCGGAGCCGAAACTACAAAAGATAGAAAGTTGAAATTTGCACACTAGATTACATTTATAAAGTGTACAAGAGATAAGAAGCGATTTTGAGAGATTCAACCCCTAAGGGGGTTAAAAAGGGGATGAAAGTTTGTATGGGGTTCAAGTTTTATTTTAAGCTAGGAATTTGAAACTTCGTAAAACGATATATTATTAAAATACAAGAAAACTAATTTCAGCGTTTTTGAAAATTCATCCCCTAAGGTGGTGAAAAAGGAGTTGAAAGTTTGTATGGATATCAAAAAAATTTTCGAACGCGGGACTTGAATCTTTGTATTTGGGGATATTATTAAAAGACAGGAAAAGTAATTTCAGCGTTTTGTAAAATTCATCCCCTAACAGGGTTAAAAAGGGGTTGAAAGTTTGAATCCATTACAAATCCGAGTAGACACACATTTCTTATTGCCTCCCAGGCTTGAAATGCTTAGAATTACTCAAGGAACATATGTGATGAAGCTCATAGCTTAATAAAAATTTTTTGGGTCAACTTTATAACTGCTTCCGCTACTATGGAAAGCATCACGTGATCGCTTGACATGTCATAGAAAAGTAAGCGCCGGAAGCTCCGGCCCGGACACGGCCCGGTCTAACGTGAGTCATCCTTTCTGTGACACGTGGTCAATGTATGGTTATTTACAGCGAATAATCTATTCTCGTTACATACTCTACAATATTATAATTTATAAATAACTAAGTAAGCCAAACTGTTAGATATTTACTAGTTTTAAACCTCCGAGGCTCCAGTACTAAAATGCAAACTGATTCATAACTCGTTCACTTTATCGCGATATCTTGAAGTTTTACGGACCATTTTGATGATTAAAACACATTAAATCATTAGTAAACGATGCCCAACATACGCACACTTACCTCTTATTAAAATAATAGTCAAAAGATCTTATAAGCGTTCGTATGGACGTCTTTTAGGACATTATCCACTTAGAGCAGCAACGGACATAGTGCGTTTTCCACCGTGAAGGAATATGACGAATGACTAATAAAAAAAGTTCTCAACAAATGCAATGCGAAATGGTATTCTTGAAGCGTACGTTGTCAGTCGGGCAGACTAATTGCTCACCAAGGAGGTCATTAAGAAGGGAGACTGACTTTTATACGGCTCCGTGGACGACGGGCCGTCAACTAATGGGTCCATTACATGTGCCTTTACCCTGCATGAGGAATATTTTGTAGCGTAGGATATGCATGGATAATTTTTTTTCATGTTTAAATAGATTTTCCGAGACAATGTCTAAAGCGGAAAGACATTTAAATAAAAATCCGACATATTTCCACATTTCGACACGCATTAAAAAACGCATTCATAAATATTGGTACTTTTCCGCTTTGGGGCTACAAGCTACGATGTCGTCTATATGTAGATACCTACAGGTTTTTGCTAAACTTGTGCTGAAATATTTAACAGCTAGTAAATTCGTTCCAGTAAGTGCAGACTAGGTCACTTTTGCGGCCCATAACCTATGCACGTAGGTAATCCTACTCATTCATAATATACCTTTTTCGGATTTTTTTCTTAAGACGGACAATTACGACCGCTTCTTCATACAAACGCCTTTAGTCTCCATTTTTCTCTCTGGATATTAACATTATAGAAAATATGTTTTACGCGATTTGTTCTATATTAATATAGCTGCTTAACCAAGCCCTTTCGTTTGTTTATTTTTAAAATTATTATTAGAGTTAGAAGCTTTTAGTAATTTCACTGTTTTACGCTCCTAACTTTTACAATAAACATAATATCAAAAAAAAACAAACGAAAGGGCATAGCTATCGTCAATAACAATAAATTGTATAGAAATATTTTCCATGAAGTCAATATCCGTGAAGGAAAATGGGAACTACGATTGTATGGAAAAGCGGTTGTCCACTATCTTCTCCGCATACTGTATGACCTTTTATCATACATTCAGATGCACGGCATCAGTAAAAGAAGCGCCGGCTACCCATTGATTACTGAAAACCCCTTCACACGACCTCATAATTAAAAACGAAAAAAAAATCATGAATGAATACCGAGATAGCTTCATGTTTATTAAAACCTTGTTCGGCGTTCGGTGTCCGATGATTTATATACCGGGCAAGACGCCCATTCATTTGTTTTTGACCTTTTCTTAGCCCGTTCTGATAGGCTTGATTAGTTTTAGCTCGGATTAAGTTTAGTTTTGTTTTAAAGGGTTCGGGAGTTATTGTTTCTTTTGGATGCGTGTGAAAGGATGAGGGTGTTGGGTTGTGAATATTCGTTACGCGTCCCTGAAAGTCTGTTTCACGATACGATTGATAAAGTTAGTAAGTTAGGTTACACAGATTACAACTCTGTAACTTCCCATGACGCTGTAACGCCGTCGCGAAACATCACACATACACGGTGTAACATGAGGAAACCGAATAATTTTAGAGTGACATTCCATTTCCAACTGCAGCTGCAATACTGTTCATTTTACTATGGAAACGCGTCGCTGTCATTGTCAATTTCCATAGTAAAATGAACAGTATTGCAGCTGCAGTTGGAAATGGAATGTCACTCTTAACCACGCATTTCTGAGGTGAAAAGAAGGAAAAAATGTAATATGAGTTTAAGTCAATTTCGCCAAAAAAAATTCTTTTTGTTCTGTTTTTAAATTTTTTTGAATGTCAGTATTTGTACATAAAAAATAAATGTTATTGGTAAACTCGTCACTTAAAATTGATTTTTAATTTTTTTTTGTAAAATCTACTTTTTGCAAAGTGTTACTTGTCACTTTTTGACATCTATCAATAAGGATATTTAGACTACGTCCCATAGCAGCAACATCACCATCAAAAAGGTCTTTTACACTATGTAACTATAAAAACTTTTTTTTTTTAATTACTATTATCTCTGAAACTAGGCGAATTTCAAAAAAGTTTATAGGACATTTTTGTCCCTAAATATGATCATGAATACGCTGTTAAAATTATTCGGTTTCCTCATGTTACAGCCTGTATACGTGACGTTCGGATGGCAATTGCAGAGGGCCTACCGCGAACCACGATCGATGTGTTGCCTCTCTGTCGCACTTGTAAATTCGTACGTAAGTGTGACATGGCAACACGTCGAACGTGGTTCGCGGTACGCCCTCTGGTACATTACTGCTGCGGTCTTGAAGTGGGCGCTGTGTCTGTCCATTTGCACAATGTACAGCTATGTAATTGTGTCTAAGCTACACCATTTTATAATTCTAGTGGGTTATAAAATGTTCCCATGTTTGGTCCCAACCTTCTAACATCTCATGTTTAGTGTTTACTAGAGATGCCACGAATATTCGGCAACGATTCGGTATTCGGCCTATTCGGCCACTTTGCCGAATATTCGGTTTTCGGCCAAATGTAGCCTACTATTCGGCCGAATACCGAATATCTGTTGCACCTACCTAAAAAGAAAAATTACACAAAAAGATAACAAGAAACTAGGTTTTATTTAATATTTAAAATGTATTCTTGGAAAGTAGTTAAATACGAAGACACGTTTTTGAGCATTTGTTGATTACAAAATATTTTTTTTATCATGGGTCTGATTTGATTGACTCTAACTAAATTCATTAATCCTGTTCAACATAAAAATATATCTTAGCAAACGTTGTGCTTTGTCGGCGAACAGTTTTCATAATATAATTGTGACTCAAAATGTTCGCATGTCATGCCGAATATTCGGTATTCGGCTGAAAGAGGGGCCGAATATTCGGTATTCGGCCAAATTCACTATTCGGGGCATCTCTCTTTACCCTTACCGTTAACTATATTGTTAATATTTTTGATTTACTTTTATCGAGTTTTAACGGCCTCCTAGCTTAATCGGTCACTCGGGCAGGGTCACTACCCTGCCTACGAAGCAAAAGGTCCATGGTTTGAATCCTGGTAAGGGCATTTATTTGTGTCCTGTCCTTACGGCGCGATTCGGGAAATGATTTAGATTCACTAGCTATAAAGGACACAGGAAAGTCTACTGGAAAATCCGTACACGAACACAATGATACTTCACTTTTCAATTAACTCCTAAAGACTCACGTTCAATATTACCTCCAATTTAGTCCACGTACATTACATTTAAAAAAAAGCAAGAATGTCTATGGTCCGTGGGCGGCGCTCCGGCTAATTGTGGGGTAGCGCCGGCTCCTTGCGCTGCAGTCTATGGTTATCTCACATCTATATCTCAGATTAGTTTTCTTTACTGGTAGTACTGGAAAATAACTTAAAGCCGAGGTTTTAGAATTGTCAGTTTTAGAATTGTGATTATGATTAGTCCTTAACAAATAAATAAATAAACATAAGAGGACAATTTTAGACAGATCGACCTGCTAGTAGTCCAACAGGCTTGTCTTGTGTGTACTCAGACATTGATATTGTACTTATATAATATACAAATACTTGAATACATAGAAAACACCCATGACTCAGGAACACATAAGGTAAACGTACTGGTGCTCGACGCGGTCCCAGTACCTACATGTCATCTTGAAACTTAAGTCATTGTCAACCAATAGAGTTGACAGCACAAGGTGTCATCTATTGGGCATTAGCATGTCGAGGACTAGTACGTTTACCTTACTTATCTGTGCTCATCACACAAATAAATGCCCTTGCCGGGACTCAAACCCAGGACCATCGGCTTCATAGCAGGCTCACTACCGGTTGTCAAGTAGCAAGCAAGTAGAGCCATTAAGTGATGGCAGCAAAATGTAAAGAAATAACTGTGACTTTCGGTCTTGTGTCAAGTATTTCGTTATTTTATACCCAGCCATAAAGCTATTTATAACAGTTAGTTTTTTACGATACAAGAGTGAATAAACCGCAACGAGTGGAGAATTTTAAAACACGACCGAAGGGGGTGTTTTAAATCGACACGAGATCGAATTACCTATTCGCACGTGTTTCGTGCAGCATTTTACACTTGCTTATAATAGCACCGGGTGACATAATGTAGCTTCAGATGTACTGTAAATTATGTATATATTTACTAACTTCAGCAGTAAGTAGCTATTCCGCCACAGCATACGCGGCTCCCAGCAAAAATATCTATAAAAACTCCTATAAATCCCGTGGAATAATTTATAAACTCTCTACACTGTTTATTTATTATTGAGCCACAATCTCAGGCTGTTCCCAAGAGGGCGTAGCTCAGGCTAACTTATAATTACTGCTGCCTACCGACCAGAAGCAAAAAGAACTGAACAAGTATGTGTTCTGTTCGGATATAAGTCGTTTTGGTTTCGTGCGGTGGGGTAGGCGGGCTTCTATAGAGGCAGACATATGGAGAGTTTTTACAGTTTCTCATTAGAACTGCGGAAGGTGCTTATCTAGAAGGGTGTTATTAAATTTGAAATTTCTTATGGTGGTAGGCTTTCTCGTGGGTCTCGTGTAAGCTATAGCTATGTGGGATGATGTGGTTACAGTGGGAAACCACGTAAGGACGCTCGAATAATGACCTTCGGTGCCTCAAAGTAGAGAGAATTAGATATATAAACCCAGTGATCCTAATGGTAATTTTGTACCGAAAAATGGAACCGAAGAACGCCTGTTACTCGTATTAGTTTCATGTAGGAATATTTACGTTTCTTTGGCTAAACTAAACTTTATTCTATTCCACTTTCAAGATTGGAAAATTCAAACCCCGTGACTCAACCGTTTCACCAATGATAAAATTTGCCGAATTGCTAAATCACGTGCGTGTTATGTTTACATAAATTTGGATGTACATATATAAAATAGACTTCGCTCAAAGATAGAGCTTCGTAGGTAGGCGACTAAATATACTAGGTAGGTAAATACTATTTGGTCGGTAGGTAGGCTGTAGGCACCCACCTATATATGAAGTATACCTATATACAATTGCTTTATCACATACTTTCTACCTAAACACCTCTTACACATCGTAGGCGGAGCCACAGAAGTCACATAACCAAAAAACGATCCATTGAAACAGTAGATTAAACCATGATTAAATTTTATTTCACATAAAAAAGAATAAAAGCGGGATGACGGAGCGGTTCCGTTGTGGGAAAGGCCGGAGAAAAAAATAGTGTGTCTATGGAAATAAAGAGGCGGTTCCGTACGTGATGCTGCGGGGCGGATTCAGAAACATATTTTAATATCAGAGCCTCATACACACATATATTTTATGACATGGGTATTAAAATCTAGTTAGTGTAATATTTTCTCGCTTTTGAATACGTCTTCGTATAGTCATACCTGTGTGTAGCCAATATGCCAATCGTTGACGCTCCGTAGCCAACAAAACGCGACTCTCATTGTCACACTAATATGGAAGAGTGATAGAGAGAGATGGCTACGATACGCTACGGAGCGTTAACTATTGGCACGTTGGCTACGCGGCATGCTTCGTCGTTGTAAAGCAGTTATTACACATATCGTACTTAGTTTATAATCTCATACCTACATTACCTACACAGAACACTCCTCAAACAATATAAAAAATAACATCAAACCAAGCTGCTCCACAAAGCAAAACCATGAAAGCCATTGAACGTTAAATAATTGTACCAAATTGTACATATACTTGGTCAAGCAGATCTTGTCAGTAGAAAAAGGCGGCAAATTTGAAAAATGTAGGCGCGAAGGGATATCGTGCCATAGAAAATTTGAATTTCGCGCCTTTTTTTACTGACAAGATTTGCTTGACCAGCTATACATTATTAGATTTTGAATGGCTGTAATGGCTCCTCTACACGATGTATAAGGCGTTGGCCCATCGTGTAGAGGAGCCATAACGGCTGTTATGAGTCTCATCTCATCATGGCAGCATGCATAACCAGATATTATCTTGTAGACATAATTTTTTTAATTATTCATACAAGAAATACATGTAATATAAACAAAATAAAAACAATTATAAACTAAAATTAAAACTACATAAAGCTACAACTAAAATAACCTATAAATAAAAAACTGGCTCCAGTTCAGTGCCTTGGGGCAGGGTGCCAAGAAGGCTGGCGGCATTGCCGCGCTGGACGGCAATACCAATGCGTTGTGCAAGGTATGAGCCAGCCCTCTTGTCACCCGTCGCCTCCACGAGGCGCTTCGCCAGCTCGGCGAATATGCCGTGGGTGCCAGAGCTCCACGGCCCTAGGGTTTCCACCCCAAACGGCGCAAACATGCAGCCAGAATCAATGGCTACATATTTGCGCCGCTTGAGGTGTTCAGCCGCGTTGGCGTTGACTGTCTAGTCTACAAGATAACTTTGTAACTATCCGCCTTATACTGTACTTACAGTATGTATCATGCGAAACAGAACCCAAGTAAGTTTATTACGTTTCAATGCTGTTACGCATTGCGTATATAGGTATAGGTAAGTACTAGTAACTTGCAAAAAATGCGTATTCAATACATATTGCCAAAGTGAAGTGCGTGAAATTGCTTTTAGAAAGTTAATTTAAATAGATAATTAAATATGGGTAAAAAAGAAAACTTGATCTAAAAAGCCAGAAAGTACTTAGGTACCTGTGTGTATCCACTTACTTATCTTAGGTACCTATCTAATACCACTCAGTATACGCTCAATTTTTTAAAAGTTTTATTTTGGCATTGTAAATACTTGGATACATTTCCAAATCGAGACAGGTATCTCTACGGTTCGCGTTCAAAACTATCTAAATATTTCAGTGTACTTGTTGTCTTTTTGTTTAGATTAATAGTAGAAACTTATGACTCGTAGTCTGATTCGCTACTCTTAATGTTACATAATGCCAATATATTTTGGAGGCACATTTTTCTAATCAAATATAACGTAATCGACATTGAAATATCAAATACCTACCAAATATTTTGCTTGTATTTTAAAACTTCATAAAAGTTCAATAACAAAAATACAGATAAAAACCTGAAAATCATTAACTCGTCCCAAGAAAGTTAAAACATTGATTTATATTAATTACAGTAAAAAATTAAGATGATGATGCGATTTACATAAAGGTGCGGCCACACCGCCGGCGGCGTTTTACCATTACCGTCCACGAATTATTTTGAAAACCTCGCATTTACAAACTGTGTTTTCCTAAAAGAAACCTTAAGTTGTACATGATGTTGTTCACTTTTGGAAAATACGGTGAGATAGATACGAGATCTGCAAAGTAATTTGGTATAGAGCACTGGTTATAAGGTAGCGGCCCGCCTCCGCTCGAGGCTCGGTTTCATCGCTATTCATTCTAATTTATATAGCGGTTGTTTCTTGTCGTATATTTTTACATATTTTTGAAACAAGTTTGCTATTGTTGAATTTATTTGTGGGAAGGTTTTTTTAGGCTTGTACTGGATTTTGCTTTATTTATGACTATAGGCAAGCTCAAACAATCAAAAGAGTATAAGGATATACACAATGATTTTAAATGGTGATCAGGAGTAGAAAAATATTAATATCTAGCCCAAATTAAACTTATTAGGCTAGGTCTCACGCAAATAATTTAATTAATTAAAAGTTAAAACATAATTAAAAATAATAACCACTAAATACATGGTTATCCTACATAGTACATAGTAGTAGTAGGTAAGTACATCTACGATACGTCAAGTGCCATCGATACGGCGGGAAATTTGACGGATCTATGACTTTGTTTATGCATATGTCAATGACAAGTTATTACTCATAAATTATCAATTGCCATTAAGTTTGTAAAGTGACAAGGATTTTAGGATAAAATTGATCTCAAAATTAAAATTAAGTTTCTTTCCATGTAATTACGACTTCAACGTGATCTACATCAATTACTGAGTTAGAAAAAATGATCACCGATTAAAAATCATCGTGTATAATTTGCACGTTTTAACATACTCGTAAATTATTAATGCGACGTATAAATGAATGGCAAATGTGACGGTCCACGCCAAAAGGTACCTTATGGTGGCTGGAGCTTACGTCGCATAGCGCCGCAATAATATTGGAGCGGCCTTAATAATAGCGTAAGCGCCAACCGCCATAAGGTACCTTTACTCGTGGGATGTCACAAATAATTCTTAAGCATTTTTCCACACAGTATAACGTCACACAATAAACCCCATTGTCAAATGATTTTTTCAAGATTTTGTCATGAAAATATAAAAATAAGTAAGTTTTTTGTCTTCTTTTTTACCTAAATTACGCAAACTCAAAATAGATTTGGGCACTTATTTGGCACTAGGCTTTTAATCTGTGCACTTAGATCTCGGAAAATGCAGTTTTTTTCTTAAACTAAAAGCGTAGACTAGAGTCCTCAAAAGGAAGCATCTTGTCAAAGTAACAAGCAAGCTTTACCATAATTTTCGACACAAACGTTGAGATATCGTGCTGCGCCGCGGGCTACCGACAACTTTACCTCTACGACTGTCATTATCTGGAAGCGGCCGCCTTCGCTCGCGGCCAGTGTGAACACGCCTTTACATCTGCTCTTGTTTGATGGGGTACCTAAATATATAGACACTACCTTCTCGGGCCTAAAACTATCTTACTAAACTATCTTTATAAATCGGTTGAGAGATTTTAGCGTGAAAAGTTAACAGGCAGACAGACACAAAGAGCTACTTTTGCATTTGTAATAATAGTAGGAATTAATATGGCATCTTTATATTATTTAAATTCAGCTTCGCGGCTCGATTCGAAGTAGTGATTGATACGTCAATTAATAGATCTAGAAACGATATGGATTAGATAAGTGACCTTTTTTGTTTTGAACGTCATATTTGACACTGACACATCTAATCCATATCGTTCCTAGATCGAATTGACGTATCTTAAAGTTCGAACCGGGCAGTCATTCCTTCTCTCTCTTCAGTCATTCATATTGAGGCCTACGAAACTTAACGAAACTTATAATAAAGCTTCGTAGTCCTCAATATCATGTAGCCGCGGGCGCGCTACTGAGTGTATACGAGCTCTATCATTATCGGGAAGCGGGCGCACTGGCTCGCGGGTAGTGTGAACACGCCTTAACATCTGGAGACTATTCCATATTTGAGTTGATTATTAAAGTCTGTAAAGCCATTTCCGTCAGTAGAAAAGAGCGGTAAATTTAAAAAAATGCGCGAAGGGTAATCGTGCCATAGAAAATCTTAATTTCGCGCCTTTTTCTAGTGACAAAGTCGTTTGACCGGCTTTGTGGGCTACCTATTTTTTTTTCGTCATATTTCAATAAAATGGTGTATAGGTACTTCCTATTCTGTACATAATAAGCGTAATTTCACCGTATGTCCTAAAATATCTTCCACTGAGTTACGAAACTGTACGGTACGAGTATACCTATGTGGTGGGTCGGTAACGCGTAGGTATGCAACGCCCCTTAGTCCGGTGGCCGGCTGCATGAAACAAACCTCATCAAAAAATAGAATATACCTACCCTGTAGAGGTACCTGACATTTAGTAGCTTCCAACGCACTTGGTCGGCCTAGGCTTAACCTGGCAGATTTTGTACAAATGGCAAAAACGTTGGACAAAAATTCATCAAAAAAAACCTCATCGAAAAATAGAATGAAACTTGTATGGTAGGATACCTGACCTTGAGCACAGTAAAAAAAAAGTGGTCGGCCTCACCTTAGCCTGGCAGTTTTTGCAGTCCGACCAGATTTATTGGGTCACGTGAGAGCTACAATTTACCTCATCGAAAAATAGAATGAAACAAACGGATTATAATAGCTAAAATAAGCCTGTTGACGTATGTCTTGGTCGGCCTCACCTTAACCTGGCAGTTTTTGCAGTCCGACCAAATTTATAAAAAAATCATCAAAAAATTTTTATCGAAAAATCGTATGATACTTGTATAGTACGATAGCTGCCTTTGAGGACAGTAAAAAAAAGTGGTCGGCCAAATCCTGTGTTGGCAGGTTCCTGTGTCCGACCAATTTTGTGGTACCACGTAAGAGCTACAATTTACCTCATCGAAAAATAGAATGAAACAAACGGATTATAATAGCTAATATAAGCCTGTTGACGTATGTATTGGTCGGCCTCACCTTAACCTAGCAGTTTTTGCAGTCCGACCAAATTTATAAAAAAATCATCAAAAATTTTTTATCGAAAAATCGTATGAAACTTGTATGGTACGATAGCTGCCTTTGAGGACAGTAAAAAAAAAGTGGTCGGCCAAATCCTGTGTTGGCAGGTTCCTGTGTCCGACCAATTTTGTGGTACCACGTAAGAGCTACAATTTACCTCATCGAAAAATAGAATGAATCAAACGGATTATATTAGCTAAAATAAGCCTGTTGACGTATGGCTTGGTCGGCCTCACCTAACCTGGCAGGTTTTGCAGTCCGACCAAATTTATAAAAAAATCATCAAAAATTTTTTATCGAAAAATCGTATGAAACTTGTATGGTACGATAGCTGCCTTTGAGGACAGTAAAAAAAAAGTGGTCGGCCAAATCCTGTGATGGCAGGTTCCTGTGTCCGACCAATTTTGTGGTACCATGTGAGAGCTACAATTTACCTCATCGAAAAATAGAATGAAACAAATGGATTATAATAGCTAAAATAAGCCTGTTGACGTCTTGGTCGGCCTCACCTTAACCGGGCAGTTTTTGCATGCCGACCAAATTTATAAAAAACTCATCAAAAATCGTATGAAACTTGTATTATGTAACTTAAACTAAGGCACTGGTCCCACCGCGAGCTAGTAAGCTATGAGCTATCGGCTATAAACACGAACAAAAGATAAGCACTCCCGTGTAAATAAAAGAGACACGGCGATATTTACAGTTACTCGCCCAGCGGTGAGCTATAAATATACAAATACAAATACATTTATTTCATTACTTTTTACATCAGTTCTTAGGTATAATATATAATAGTTAGGTAGGTAATTAGTCCATCTTAGGTATATGGAGTAAGTAGGTAAGTATTTATCTAAACATTATGCAACAAATTGTGTAAGTAATGAAAAGGGTGCGGGTACAGCTTGCTGAATTTAAACCCGCCCTTGGTCAGCTAATTGGAATGGTGTTAAGATTATCTAATATTTAAATTTTGAAATTGACATATAAAACAAAACATTAGTATGTAACAATAGTTTTCTTACGGGGTACTTAATACAGGAACAGTATAGCATAATATGTTTCGCGTGGTTAGTATTTACCTAAAAGTTAACTTTATGAATATCGCCGTGTCTCTTTTATTTACACCGGAGTGCTTATCTTTTGTTCGTGTTTATAGCCGATAGCTCATAGCTTACTAGCTCGCGGTGGGACCAGTGCCTAAATGTAACGTAAACTTGTAGTATGAAATTTGGTCGGACTGTAAAAACTGCCAGGCTACGGTGAGGCCGACCAAGCCATAAATCAACAGGTTTATTTTAGGTATTATAATCCGTTTGTTTCATTCTATTTTTCGATGAGGTAAATTGTAGCTCTTACGTAGTACCACAAAATTGGTCGGACACAGGAACCTGCCAACACAGGATTTGGCCGACCACTTTTTTTTTACTGTCCTCAAAGGCAGCTATCGTACTATACAAGTTTAATACGATTTTTCGATAAAAAATTTATGATGATTTTTTCATAAATTTGGTCGGACTGCAAAAACTGCCAGGTTAAGGTGAGGCCGACCAAGACATACGTCAACAAGCTTATTTTAGCTATTATAATCTGTTTGTTTCATTCTATTTTTCGGTGAGGTAAATTGTAGCTCTTACGTAGTACCACAAAATTGGTCGGACACAGGAACCTGCCAACACAGGATTTGGCCGACCACTTTTTTTTTACTGTCCTCAAAGGCAGCTATCGTACTATACAAGTTTCATACGATTTTTCGATAAAAATTTTTTGATGATTTTTTTATAAATTTGGTCGGACTGCAAAAACTGCCAGGTTAAGGTGAGGCCGACCAAGACATACGTCTACAAGCTTATTTTAGCTATTATAATCTGTTTGTTTCATTCTATTTTTCGGTGAGGTAAATTGTAGCTCTTACGTAGTACCACAAAATTGGTCGGACACAGGAACCTGCCAACACAGGATTTGGCCGACCACTTTTTTTTTACTGTCCTCAAAGGCAGCTATCGTACTATACAAGTTTCATACGATTTTTCGATAAAAATTTTTTGATGATTTTTTTATAAATTTGGTCGGACTGCAAAAACTGCCAGGTTAAGGTGAGGCCGACCAAGACATACGTCTACAGGCTTATTTTAGCTATTATAATCCGTTTGTTTCATTCTATTTTTCGATGAGGTAAATTGTAGCTCTCATGTGACCCAATAAATCTGGTCGGACTGCAAACACTGCCAGGCTAAGGTGAGGCCGACCACTTTTTTTTTACTGTCCTCAAGGTCAGGTATCCTACCATACAAGTTTCATTCTATTTTTCGATGAGGTTTTTTTTGATGAATTTTTGTCCAACGTTTTTGCCATTTGTACAAAATCTGCCAGGTTAAGCCTAGGCCGACCAAGTGCGTTGGAGGCTACTAAATGTCAGGTACCTCTACAGGGTAGGTATATTCTATTTTTTGATGAGGTTTGTTTCATGCAGCCGGCCACCGGACTAAATTGCAGGTGTCCACAGCCTACGGGGATCGCTTGCCATCACGCTGGCCGCTTGCATCATGTTTGCCATTCGTACCGAACGTGGTATAAAGATACAAAAGTAAAAGTAAACAGTAGTTTACTTTAGCTTAGTTTAGTTTAGTTTGTTCAGTAGAACACAAGTATGCAAGACTAGGTTTGTTTCAAGTCCCAAAATCCACTTGTACCGCCCGCCTTCTCCAGAAAATAAACAATTTTTTTTATATTAACTTTACTCGATTAAAGTCAGAGGCAAATAAATTTACTACGCTGACCACAATCAGTAGCATTGTTAACCATTATAATAGGATCCCTGCCCATTGCACATTGCGATTGACGTAAAAGGTCTCTGTGAAGTGGTCTTTTGTTTTACTCTTTTCAAGTGTGTAAGGCGAAGTCAGGTACAATAGTTTGGTTTTGTGATAATTTGAAGCTGCCGACGAGTATTGAGCAGGGGCTCTAAGGGCTATTTGTTTCATCCCACTAACCAGGGATTAACCGGTTAAACCTGGAGTTACCATGGTTACCAGTACAATTTGACAATGGACTAACGGTTTAACCGATTAACCACGGGTTAGGGTGAGATGGTGCAAGTGACGCTAAGAGTACCTAATTTATATTTCAATAGGTACCACCCATATAACCATTCCAGTCGCAGAATCATCAAAGTGGTAACTAAATGTCAGATGTGTCGTAACAGAGTCCACACAATGTGTCTAGAATTGTTTCGAAACAAAGTGTCGTCGCCGTGTGTACACTTTTCCGTAACAAGGTGTCGACACATTTGTGTGCACTTTGCGTGCGGTTTGCGACTAAATCTGACAGAAAATTTGTGACAGCAAATGTCAATATAAAATACCTCTTGAAAACCAAGGTTTGTCAAACTACTATTAGTGTCTCGTGTGCTCGTAAGTAATTCTAGTAAGTCATCATGGGCGATGCAAATGAAAACCATATAAACACCCAACACCCGTCAACCTTTTACAGAAAAGTTTTTAAAGAAATGCAATAAGCTACTTATCTACTACTAAGCCAACGAATGCTCCAAAACGTTGTAGAGGGAAATGCTCGGAACACAATTTTTGACTCTGTAACTTGGTTTGGACAAGTTAGGAGGTGAACATATCAAAAGTCCCCGGCCGTAGCCCTTGAGCGGGGGGAAGAGAGGGGGCCTTGAAGGTCCCATTTTCCGGTTTTTCGATTATATCTCGGAAACTATGCATCTTAGCGACATGGCCACTTATACAAAATGAAAGTTAATTTAATTTGTTACAAGTTTATTCTGTCAATTTTTTCGATATGTTGAATAGTTTTTGAGATATCCGCTCTTGAAAGTTTATTTAGGGCTCTCAATATTATCTTGATATATCTACATCAGTGAAGGTGCTAGGCCGTGTATGGTATCGTTTTCGTATAAATCTGGGTTGCTGAATCCATTTAAGGTATCACATTGACACCATTCCACAAAATTAAAAAAAAATCTTTTTAGGGTTCCGTACCTCAAAAGCAAAAAACGGAATCCTTATAGGATCACTCGTGCGTCTGTATGTCTGTCCGTCTGAATACACAAAATAGTTCTTTACCTATAGATGACAGGAAAACCTATTAGAAATGTGCAGTTAAGCGCGCGTCGGACTTAATGTACGGAACCCTTAATACGCTCGTCCGACTCGCACTTGGCCGGTTTTTTTTAAACTCCTCTTGACGCTTAACCGCTGAACCGATTTCGTTGAAATTTGGTATAGAAATAGTTTGCGTCCCGGAACAGGACATAGGATAGATCTTATAACCAAGCAACCTTTTGAAGGTGTGAAAAGTGGCGTGGAAATTTGTACGGGAAATCAATAACCGCTGAACCGATTTATATTAAATTTGGGATGGTCTACATCTTTGATTTAGTTAAAAATGATAAAAAAAACATGACTTCAAACCTAAACTTAAACAGTATTAACTTCAAGAAGTCAATTCTGAATTCCCCCCTACACCTCATTTCACACCTTTAAAGGATGATTTTTGAGATAACTTTTTATGTCCTGTCTCGGGACTCAAAATATATGTGTACTAAATTTAAATTAAAACTGTTCAGCAGTTTAAGCGTGAAGAGGAGTTTAAAAGAAAGTAAGTTTATATGTTTTTACTTTGGAATGGTGTCAATGTGATACCATAACTAAATTTGGTACTGCGCATTTATACGAAAACGATACCAAACATGGCCTCGTAGCTTTACTGTTGTAGAAGTCAAAATAAAATTGAGAGCCCTAAATTCTTATTACTTGACCAAACTTGTGTAGAAGGAAAAGGAAAAATAAAAGTCTTCGGCAGGAATATAAACACAAATATATTTTTTTTTTTTGCGTTACTATTTCAATCATCAAATATAAACATACCTTGATTATATTATTCTAGTGAGATCCTCATAGATAAACAAAAACATTTACTTAAAAAATTACAAGGTCGAAATGTCACGGAACTTGTGAGAGTAATATGTGAAAAATAAAAACTTTTATGACAAAAAAATCTGGACACAATTTAAGAAGCATCCAATTGCGTCGAGGATTCATCTGTATTTTTGCTTGTTTCATTACCTCCTCGCTTCTTTTTTTGTCCTTTGTATTCTGTAGCAATTTGTTAGATCTGAAAATAAAGATAACTTGCGTCGTCACGGATGTCGATTTATAGGTTTTAGGGAGTGCAGAATTCGAAAACTATGATCATTTTATATTCCAAGATGGCGGCTACGTATTTTGTCATAAAAGTCGTCATGGATATCGTTTTATAGGTTTTAGGGAGTGCAGAATTCGAAAATGATGACCATTTTGGATTCCAAGATGTCTGCCGTGCACTTTGTCATATAAGCCGTCATAGATGTTGATTTATAGGTGTTAGGAAAAGCAGATTTCGAAAATGATGACCATGACCAACAAAACGACATCCATATCGACTTTTAACATAGTGCATGGCCGCCATCTTGGATTCCAAAATAGTTATTATTTTCGAAATCTGCGCTCCCTAAAACCTATAAAACGACATCCATGACGACTTTTATGACATAGTGCATGGCCGCCATCTTGGAATCCAAAATGGTCATCGTTTTCGAAATCTGCGCCCCCTAAAACCTATAAAACGACACCCATGACGACTTATATGACATAGTGCATGGCCACCATTTTGGAATCCAAAATGGTCATCATTTTCTAAATCTGCGCCCCCCAAAACCTATAAAACGACACCCATGACGACTTTTATGACATAGTGCATGGCCGCCATTTTGGATTCAAAAATGGCCATCATTTTCGAAATCTGCGTCCTCTAAAACCTATAAAACGACATCCATGACGACTTTTATGACATAGTGCATGGCCGCCATCTTGGAATCCAAAATGGTCATCGTTTTCGAAATCTGCGCCCCCTAAATCCTATAAAACGACACCCATGACGACTTATATGACATAGTGCATGGCCACCATTTTGGAATCCAAAATGGTCATCATTTTCTAAATCTGCGCCCCCCAAAACCTATAAAACGACACCCATGACGACTTTTATGGCATAGTGTATGGCCGCCATTTTGGATTCCAAAATGGTCATCATTTTCAAAATTGGAGCCCCCCAAAACCTATAAAACGACATCCATGACGACTTTTATGACATAGTGCATGGCCGCCATTTTGGATTCCAAAATGGTCATCATTTTCGAAATCTGCGCCCCCCAAAACCTATAAAACGACACCCATGACGACTTTTATGACATAGTGCATGGCCGCCATTCTGGATTACAAAATGGTCATCATTTTCTAAATCGGGGCCCCCTAAAACCCATAAAACGACATCCATGACGAATTTTATGACATAGTGCATGGCCGCCATTTTGGAATCGAAAATGGTTATCATTTTCGAAATCTGCGCCCCCCAAAACCTATAAAACGACACCCATGACGACTTTTATGACATAGTGCATGGCCGCCATTCTGGATTCCAAAATGGTCATCATTTTCTAAATCTGCGCCCCCCAAAACCTATAAAACGACACCCATGACGACTTTTATGACATAGTGCATGGCCGCCATTCTGGATTCCAAAATGGTCATCATTTTCTAAATCTGCGCCCCCCAAAACCTATAAAACGACATCCATGACGACTTTTATGACATAGTGCATGGCCACCATTTTGGAATCCAAAATGGTCATCATTTTTTAAATCTGCGCCCCCCAAAACCTATAAAACGACACCCATGACGACTTTTATGACATAGTGCATGGCCGCCATTTTGGATTCCAAAATGGCCATCATTTTCGAAATCTGCGTCCCCTAAAACCTATAAAACGACATCCATGACGACTTTTATGACATAGTGCATGGCCGCCATCTTGGAATCCAAAATGGTCATCGTTTTCGAAATCTGCGCCCCCTAAATCCTATAAAACGACACCCATGACGACTTATATGACATAGTGCATGGCCACCATTTTGGAATCCAAAATGGTCATCATTTTCTAAATCTGCGCCCCCCAAAACCTATAAAACGACACCCATGACGACTTTTATGGCATAGTGCATGGCCGCCATTTTGGATTCCAAAATGGTCATCATTTTCAAAATTGGAGCCCCCCAAAACCTATAAAACGACATCCATGACGACTTTTATGACATAGTGCATGGCCGCAATTTTGGATTCCAAAATGGACATCATTTTCGAAATCTGCGCCCCCCAAAACCTATAAAACGACACCCATGACGACTTTTATGACATAGTGCATGGCCGCCATTCTGGATTACAAAATGGTCATCATTTTCTAAATCGGGGCCCCCTAAAACCCATAAAACGACATCCATGACGAATTTTATGACATAGTGCATGGCCGCCATTTTGGAATCGATAATGGTTATCATTTTCGAAATCTGCGCCCCCCAAAACCTATAAAACGACACCCATGACGACTTTTATGACATAGTGCATGGCCGCCATTCTGGATTCCAAAATGGTCATCATTTTCTAAATCTGCGCCCCCCAAAACCTATAAAACGACACCCATGACGACTTTTATGACATAGTGCATGGCCGCCATTCTGGATTCCAAAATGGTCATCATTTTCTAAATCTGCGCCCCCCAAAACCTATAAAACGACATCCATGACGACTTTTATGACATAGTGCATGGCCGCCATCTTGGAATCCAAAATGGTCATCATTTTTGAAATCTGCGCCCCCCAAAACCTATAAAATGACACCCATGACGACTTTTATGACATAGTGCATGGCCGCCATATTGGATTTCAAAATGGTCATCATTTTCTAAATCTGCGCCCCCCAAAACCTATAAAACGACACCCATGACGACTTTTATGGCATAGTGCATGGCCGCCATTTTGGATTCCAAAATGGTCATCATTTTCAAAATTGGAGCCCCCCAAAACCTATAAAACGACATCCATGACGACTTTTATGACATAGTGCATGGCCGCAATTTTGGATTCCAAAATGGACATCATTTTCGAAATCTGCGCCCCCCAAAACCTATAAAACGACACCCATGACGACTTTTATGACATAGTGCATGGCCGCCATTCTGGATTACAAAATGGTCATCATTTTCTAAATCGGGGCCCCCTAAAACCCATAAAACGACATCCATGACGAATTTTATGACATAGTGCATGGCCGCCATTTTGGAATCGAAAATGGTTATCATTTTCGAAATCTGCGCCCCCCAAAACCTATAAAACGACACCCATGACGACTTTTATGACATAGTGCATGGCCGCCATTCTGGATTCCAAAATGGTCATCATTTTCTAAATCTGCGCCCCCCAAAACCTATAAAACGACACCCATGACGACTTTTATGACATAGTGCATGGCCGCCATTCTGGATTCCAAAATGGTCATCATTTTCTAAATCTGCGCCCCCCAAAACCTATAAAACGACATCCATGACGACTTTTATGACATAGTGCATGGCCGCCATCTTGGAATCCAAAATGGTCATCATTTTTGAAATCTGCGCCCCCCAAAACCTATAAAATGACACCCATGACGACTTTTATGACATAGTGCATGGCCGCCATATTGGATTTCAAAATGGTCATCATTTTCTAAATCGGGGCCCCCTAAAACCTATAAAACGACATCCATGACGACTTTTATGACATAGTGCATGGCCGCCATCTTGGAATCCAAAATGGTCATCATTTTTGAAATCTGCGCCTCCTAAAACCTATAAAACGACACCCATGACGACTTTTATGGCATAGTGCATGGCCGCCATTTTGGACTCCAAAATGGTCATCATTTTCAAAATTGGGGCCCCCTAAAACGTATAAAACAACATCCATGACGACTTTTATGACACTGCATGGCGGCCATTTTGGATTCCAAAATGGTCATCATTTTCGAAATCGGCACTCCCTAAAAGCTATAAATCGACACCCATCTCGACTTTTATGACAAAGTGTTTGGCTACCATCTGCATGCAAGACATTTCTATTATTTTTACGTACATAAATGGCCCCCTGTCAACTTCCAACCGAGATTTAATCGATAATTTATTCGATTAATGTTCAGATTAATTCAATTTCAATCTATGTTAGGTCGACTAAACTAATCGTGATTAAAATTTGAGAATTAACTTTTTTTATTCCATTAATTAGTCGAATAAACAGTTAATCTATTAAGTCCCATCTCTGACCACGGCATTTTTACACTTTGAGAATATCTGAAAACAAATGAACACAAGGAGCCATTTTGCAAATCCAATAACTTTGTTATTACTTTTGACAGCGCGTGTCATGTGTCTACACAGAGTCGACACAAAGTCGAAACATTTGCGACTACTTTGTGACTGCAATATTTCTCAGCCTTAAACCATATTTATACATCATAATTAACAAGTTTCGTAGTATGTAAAGCGTTATTTCTGTTATTTAAGTATAGTATACGCATCGAAGTACTAAAAATGCATCAAATAATATATTTATGAACACAGGCACTGAGAAGTAAACAATTTCATTTCCGGCTAAACTAAAACAATTTGGTGGCGCGTTGATTATATTACACTTAGTTTATCAAATCACTCGAGCAGTTTAATTCCCCATAATAATTTAAGTCCTATTGTAATATAAATGCAAACAATATATAATTACGTCTTGTAATCCGTTTTAGAGATGGCGTATTAATGTCACTTATTTTTATTTAACTATTTTTCCATCTGACAGTTTCCATTTGACAGGAACAAAATGAACGAATGAACGAATGATTTTGGCATAAAGTAGTCGCAAACTAGTAACAATGTGTGCACACGGCGACCACACTTTATGTCACTTTGTGTCATGTGTCGACCCTTCCCCATTTCTGGTAACTGTGTCGACACGGCGACGACTCTGCGACTGGAATTGTGACCGAAACAGACGGTGTCGACACAAGATGTGTCTACACCGCGTCGTAACGGCGACTGGAAATGGTTGTATGGGCAGTTTGAACTCAATATCAATCGAACAGTCGAGACTTGACACAAATGTCAAATCTAGTTCAGTTCAGATTTAATATTTATATATAATTATGTTTAACTACACTGCCCCAACCATATACATTATGTGTAAAGTCATAACAGCCAAAGGAAAATCAGCTACATATTTAATTTGGCATTTATAGCACAAGAAAATGCTGTTATATGCGCGGTGGGACTATTCTATTTTAGTAGCAGTAGCAGTAGTAGTAGTAGTAAAATACTTTATTGTACAAAAAGAAACATAAAACATGAAAGAGCACACATCATTGGTACAAAGGCGAACTTTTCCCTTTCTATTTTTGGGTTCAAGAGAAAATTCGTGTGGTCCATTGTCGTACAATGGAAACGTGGCCTAACGGTTACTGTCTTGACGGATAGCTGACAAAAATTTATGCCACCACAAGAATTAGCAGCCATTATTACAGCTTTAATGGGACGAGCCAGTCTCTAGACTTGTCAAGAGTACCGTTTCGGTAAAATATTAGCATTAAATCTTGTTTGTGTTACCTAGTTATATTAGAATCGACATCTAGGTATCTATATTTTATAGAATCATCCTAGTTTATACCGGGTGTCGCCTGTAATATGAGCAAAAAATTAAACTGTAGGCTGTACTCCTCATAACTGACCAACATTTGTTCAGCGACTTTTAAAAATAACTTGTGGTTTGATTTTTAATACACTTTAAAGTTTATTCTAAGACGCTATGTATTGCGAATTTTGTTATGCTTAAGGCGTGACAAGCAACGTCAATCACAATGATATGTCGTGGCGATGGAGTCCATTGAAGACAATATTAATATTGTATGAAAAATAGAGAGTATTTATCCTTATAAACTGAAATAAATGTCATATACTAAGAAAAAGTGACCAAGGCCTCCAGTGCCCCAGACTGGAATCGAACCAGCGTCCTCAGCGTTCAGCGGCGCGGCGTTTCAGTTTATAATTTATATAGTAGTGTTTCTACTTGATAAAAAAACAAATTAAAATATTTCCTGGAAATAATTTAATTTGTTCAAAATACTTCATTGTAGTATTTATCCTTCATAATTTTTAAAAGTTGTTGAACAAAAGTGTCACCGTTTGAGGAGTACAATCTATTTGCTCATGTTACAGGCCACGCCCGGTATATGGACAGTTCAGTACTTTTAGAGTTTCCTATGAACATAGATTTCATGTGACAGGCTAGGTGCTTAATCATACAGTTTGTCACAATAATTAATAACTCCACTACACAGCACTTTGCACTCAATTGTGTTGAAGTCGTCTGACCATATCGGGAGTGTGATCGCACCTACAGTTTAATCATCACACCATTCTGTCACTGCACTTCAATCAACTTAACTGCTGTGTCAGCTTGACGTTTATGCCATTTAATATTTAACACATTCACTGCCCCCGACGCACATGTGCGTTCACCGTCATATGTAAGTTTGTTCCTAGGCCACGCCTCCTGGCAGTGAATGCGTTAATATCTGGGAGACCGAGCTTTGCTCGGAAAACATATAGAAACTCAAAAATTCGCGGTACCCCAGAGATAAGACCTAGCTAGATCGATTTTCGCCCCCGAAAACCCCCATATAGCAAATTTCATCGAAATCATTAGAGCCTTTTCCGAGTTCCCCGAAAAATATTCCGAGCAAAGCAGATATTATTTATTTATTTGGATGAATTTCTAAGTTGTCTCCATATTATGGGACAATCTTACGCAAATCGACCTACCTACTTATCCCACAGTAAGCTGAATAAGGCTTGTCTCTTAGAGGACGATATATTATATAATAGACATATTTTTATAATGTTCGAATTTGAATGCCTCATTGTACTTTTCAATAACATTATACAATTATTATTTCTTATAATTCCTTAAAGTCATATTTTGTACGTAATTATTTTGATGCGAACTGAAAAAGTAATTTTAGATGTTTACTATTCTGAACGAGAACCTAGTCTTATAAAGTATCAAAATATGTATAGCCTGATCTGCTAAATGGATATATGGCATTTTTTATTCAAAAACCCTTATTTAAATATCAAAATATGGCCTGACATCCTGACCATATCCAGAGCGGACCGCATCAAGTATACAGTTATTTATTATCGTAATTTGCCGCCTTATGCTCATATCAATCAAATTAACTGGTGTCACATACGTTTACATCTTTTTGTATGGCTGCCGGTTGACGGTCGTTTGTATGGATATATGCAGCAATCTTGTGTTTATCGTCATGTTTATCACGTGATAAATATGATACAAAGTATTCGTCTTTGTTTCTAGGTGGTCAGTAATGTTAGGTGACGACTTTTATTCTAAAGTGAAGATGACTAGATATAGGTACACAACATTTTAATGAGCTCTACCAGGCGTGGCTCACTCCGCAATTTCTTCGCTTTGCTACAGGTAGCTAAAAGTACATCCGTTCGGCCCCAATTTTGGGGTTTGCTATAAGCCGCGCGTGGCGCTGTCGCCACCTAGCGGCCATATCTGTGCTGATCGTAACAGACGCGTTTTGTTAGGGAGTGAGTCTTCTGTACCGAGTACTATTTATTTATTCTGTGGCTCTACTGAAAACTTTTGATATGAAGAGCCAAACGATGGAGAAATCCTCAGTTTCAAGATTTCAAACAAAAACACTAATATCAATACTCGATCAATACAAAAGTAATGTTTAGATACTATAAGGGCCGCCCCACATTAGCGTCTTTCGAGCGTCGGCGTCTGGTCAGCGCTATGGCAAATGACGTCACTGCGCAGTTGCGTCGACGTTGCGTCGAGCAGCGGCCATAGAGTTGACTAGACGCCGACGCTAGGAAGACGCTAGTGTGAAGTGGCTCTTAGTATCTAAAAACATATTTATTTTAGTTTCTGAAAAAAATGTATTTTAATATGTGTTGAAATGAAAACATGTTTGTATTGTTTGTCCATAATAGAGCTTCAGAAAATAATAAACCTAGTTTCAATGTTCTATTTTTATATTGGGATCTTTTTTATTAACATTATACTCGTATATAGGTACATTTCAAAACAGAACGTGACAAACACACACACACATCGGTTAAAGACATAAACATGACCTTCATGCACGTGCCGGTAAATTGGGAACGACCGTAAACTTCAAATAAAGCCCAATCTACACACCGTTTCAAAATCCACCATAACACAATGAACATTGTGGAAATATGAATTCAGCGGCGAATTGGCCATAGCAACCGATTCGGTGGGCCGTTTGGGGAACATTGTATAGGCACTTCAACTTACAGTACTCATTCTTTGGGAACTTTCGACGACGGAAAACACCAAAGGCGAGGTTATGATTTAGCAGTCTTCATATATAAGTACCGTAAAATGTGGTGAGTTGGGTGAAATTTGACTTTAAAACCTCGATAAAATTTTATTTTTACATGTGAAAACTGAATAGTGAAACTGAAAGAAAAATGGTGTAATAATTTTCATACCTACCATTATTTATTTAATTTGGCGTTTGCTATAAAATATTGTCCCTTGGACTAGACTAGCTCCCTGAGACTATTTTGTTGAATAAGTAAATGTTAATCGATACATCTTGATAACCCGAATGACACGGTACAGACTTCCACAAAATAGAAGTTCTGATGCCAAGCAAATCCGTAGCTAAATAAGTCTCTTAAACTTTTTAGGGTTCTGTGCGTATTCGAAATGATACCATAAAGGCCAAACCACAATTTCGATCTTAACTAGGAATGCGTTGATTATTTAACAGTGAATAAGTGCTAAATAGAACAAAAATTAAGACGCTGACATCACAAAAATAAAATCAAACATTCATAATGGTCGCGATATTTCATCTATTTCCACCTGTTCCCCAAAAAACAATAAAAAGCGGACCGCCTCCAAAAATGCCACACTAAAATTAATTATAGTTTTTTTTTCTAGAATGTTGTAGCAGAAAATTATTTGGTCTTTAGCCGCAAGGGGGCGGGGCGCGCTGTGATTAATATATTTCGACTGAAAATATTAATGAGTTGGCCATTTGGGATTGGGGGTCCGTTGAGTTTAGAAATGAGGGCAGAAGTAGCTACCGGTAAACTACTGGCTGATTTGTTTAGCTTTGCTTTATAGGTACCCTATATCTTAAGGTACTTAAATAAAAGTAGACAACTAATTTGTACAACCAAATACAAAACCACCTTGATCTGTCACTGACCGACCTGACTTTAACCTACATTATTTGATCATGTAATGTTTTTCTTCTACCCTCAACTGGCTTAAGAATCCATTTGAGGGTAGATTTTGTTTGCTCTTTTTTAAAAACCTAAAGATACAGACTATAGATTTAGCAACTGTATCCTAGTAGCAGCAGAAGTTGTTGCAAAAAGCAAACGGGGTCTGGAACTTCAGGTGGCATGAGCTTTCTCTGCCAAAAATGTGAGAGGTCGTGCCGCTCACGCATCGGCCTACACAGTCACCAAACCCGTTGTCTAAACAGCAAACAGCAATTCATGAACCGTCTGCAATAGACCCAAAAGCCTATGATGATCCTAGTAGTAGTTGCACATATACGTGTGAATAAGATGGTTGTGAAGATAATTTGAGATAAGACCACGGACTAGCAAGCGCAGCGTAGAACGTCCACCCACAAGATGGACAGACGACCTTGTTAAGGTCGCCGGAGGACGCTGGATGCGGGTCGCTTCCAACCGGCACGTATGGAGGTCCAAGGAGGAGGTCTATGTTCAGCAGTGGACGTCTTATGGCTGAGATGATGATGATGATGAAGATAATTTGAACCTAGGTCTTGTAAATGAACCAAGCCAAAACCTCAGAACAGATTTAGATGACATGCTTAATGCATGGACATTATGTAGTTTGTTAGCTTTATAAAAGGGGTTGAATGTTTGTATGTGGACGGTCAAACTATTATTTATTTGAATAAGTTTGCAGCTACGTATCTATGTAGAAAATACATTAAAAGAAAAATCAGGGGTTTATACTTGAATGGAGAAGTGAAGTTTTAGATGAGAGAGGCTTTAGGCTGGTCTCTAAAATACAAGAAAACTGACTTCAGCGTTTTTTAGGGTTCCTGCAAACGAAGTTAGTGCAGATATACTTGACCCCCTCCGGCCCTCCCCCTGCAAACAAATTTATCTGGGGGGGGGGTCACTTTATCTCTGCAGCTGAAACCCTAATATAAAACGACCTTTTAGGACATTCGTTATATCTTATTAATATTTCTCAGGCCGTTTCCAGACGTTCCCAGAAGACAAGTTTTTAGTAAAACTAAAGAATAAAACAATAACTTTTAGCCGCCGGTCCGACCACGCCCACGATGGGAATTTGCATTCATCTCTGTCGTTGTCTAAATTTGAGACTGCTTTAAGAATAATATTTTTATAATGGAAACCTATTAAATTTATTCATCATTAAAAAAAGCGACGACAGACAAACATTTAATATTTTGTACAATTTTGACACAGGTTACAATTTAAGGTGACAGTCCATTTCCAACAACAGCTGCATTACTGTTCATTTTACTATGGAAATTGACAATAACAGCGACGCGTTCAGTACCAGGAGTGCAGCTGCGGTTAGAAATGGAATGTTACCATTAGACATATTCATATCGTGTCTATCTGTAACTTATAAAACCCAATATCTGGAAGACCAAGCTTTGCTCGGAAAACATATAAAAAAACCGGGCAAGTGCGAGTCGGACTCGCGCACGAAGGGTTCCGTACCATAAAGCAAAAAAAAAAACGAAAAAATGGAAAAAGAAAACGGTCACCCATCCAAGTACTGACCACGCCCGACGTTGCTTAACTTTGGTCAGAAATCACGTTTGCTGTATGGGAGCCCCACTTAAATCTTTATTTTACTCTGTTTTTAGTATTTGTTTGTTATAGCGGCAACAGAAATACATCATCTGTGAAAATTTCAACTGTCTAGCTATCACGGTTCGTGAGATACAGCCTGGTGACAGACAGACGGACAGACGGACAGACGGACGGACGGACGGACGGACGGACGGACAGCGAAGTCTTAGTAATAGGGTCCCGTTTTACCCTTTGGGTACGGAACCCTAAAAGTCTTAGTAATAGGGTCCCGTTTTACCCTTTGGGTACGGAACCCTAAAAACTCAAAAATGCGCGTTTTCCCAGAGATAAGACTAGCTAGATGGGTCAAAAACATTATTGTGTTGCGTCTTTCCTGTAGCCATACATAAGAGTTAAGGGCTATAAAGGTTAATTTTCTTATTTAACCCTTATCCACGTGAAAAGGTCCTCCTTTTATATAGAGAACTATGATAAAATCATTACTTACATGCCCACAAGCTGTTAACTATTGCCCACAGGAGAGAAAACTAGTGTGTTCGCGCGAACTGTACATTTTTCTCTCCTCTACAGGAAAGACGTAACACAATAAAGTTTTTGACCCAGATCAGTTTTTCGCCCCCAAAAACCCACAATTCATCGCAATCGTTAAAGCTCTTTCCGAGATCCCCGAAATATGTGTATAAATAAACAAGAATTGCTCGTTTAAAGTTTTAGATAGATGCTTTTAGATAAATAGATAATTCCTACTTGACATGCACCAAATCATCACTTTCTAAAACACGATAACAGAAGCAATAATTCCATATTAAACTTTTTGTGTGCTCAAATCAAACCCCATATGCGACCACACTTCCGTGCTCGACTATCATTAGGGTAGCCTCTATAAAGGTAGGCATTTTAATTGACTCATATTATACAAAAATGAACCCTAACGTGTTATAAATAAAATTCATTTTTCCTTTTCAAAAATGTTATGTGTACTTGAAAAACAAGGAACGTATTTGCAGTTTATTAGGGCTTTATTTCCAAGGGCATAAAGGTGATATTGCAACATTATTTACAGAGTAATATTTTTTGTATAAGTTAGGTGTTGATTAGTTAGTTTGTTGGTTTGTAAATATTATCTATGCAGCGACGATCATGGTTTGATTTGCGTGGTTTTGTAATTGTGTTAGGGCTAATAACACAGAATAGATAAGTACACTCAAGGGCGTTATAAACCGGAGAAGTGCGAGTCAGAATCGCCCACTGAGGTTTCCGTGCTTTTTAGTATTGTTATAGCGGCAACAGAAACATCAACTGTGAAAACTTCAGCTATCACGGTTCATGAGATATAGCTTGTCTGATCATTCCTCCTGATAGTGCGTAGTTATTTTCACTTCTCATCATGTTTTACTACACCCGAGGAAAATAAAAATGGTCGTTAAAAACAATTTCAAAGTCTGAGTGACAGGTGTCGAACGTACGCCTTCAATGTTGAAGACATTTGAGCTCGAATCGTAAAAGCAGAATAAGTAATTAAATTATAATGATATTCACATAAGGGGTCATCCATTAATTACGTCACACGAATTTCTAGGTTTTTTGACCCCTCCCCCCCTCCTTGTCACACTTGGTCACATTTGGCAAACCCCTCCCCCCTAGTGTGACGTCACATTTTTTCTACGAAACCGCCAAATCGAATTAAGTAAGTACCTAAGTATTATTAATATTTTATCAAAATATTTTTGACGATTTATTAGTAATTTTATAACCCAAAACTGCTTAGGAAAGAAAATTAAACGAATAAAAACGATTATCGTTTTAAAAACTTGTTATTTAAATCTACAGCGAATAAAATAATTTAAATAAATTTTCGGTTATTACTGATGAAGTTAAAGTGACGTCACAAAGTTTGTGTCACCCCCCTCCCCCATGTCACAATATGTCACATTTTCTTGACCCCCTCCCTCCCCCTAAACGTGTGATGTAATTAATGGATGACCCCTAATATACTCGTAAAATGTAAACGTTTGACCACAAGGTCTCACCGGCAAATAGTGGGGGAATTATAAAGGAAAGGTCAATTATTATTCCAGGTGCCTTCTATTCATACTGGGGCCCATTTCTCGAACGGTATTAGTCTAATATTTTTAGTGTGTTGCCATGGTAACCCATACGATTTGACAGTTCGTGGACTAATAATATTAGTCTAATATCGTTCGAGAAATGAGCCCCTGGAGGTAGGTAATTGATAGGTTAGGTTAGGTAACGCAAAGCCTTGGCCAAAATTATCATTAATCGTACGTTTTTAGGGTTCCGTACCCAAAGGGTAAAACGGGACCCTATTACTATGACTCTGCTGTCCGTCCGTTCGTCCGTCTGTCACCAGGCTGTATCTCACGAACCGTACGTGATAACTAGACAGTTGAAATTTTCACAGATGATGTATTTCTGTTGCCGCTATAACAACAAATACTAAAAACAGAATAAAATAAAGATTTAATTGGGGCTCCCATACAACAAACGTGATTTTTGACCGAAGTTAAGCAGTTTTTTTGCATTATAGTACGGAACCCTTCGTGCGCGAGTCCTACTCGCTCTTGCCCGGTTTTATTAGGGTTCCGTACCCAAAGGGTAAAACGGGACCCTATTACTAAGACTTCGCTGTCCGTCCGTCCGTCCGTCCGTCCGTCTGTCACCAGGCTGTATCTCACGAACCGTTGCCGCTATAACAACAAATAGTAAAAACAGAATAAAATAAAGATTTAAATGGGGCTCCCATACAACAAACGTGATTTTTGACCAAAGTTAAGCAACGTCGGGAGTGGTCAGTACTTGGATGGGTGACCGTTTTTTTTTGCTTTTTTTTTGTTTTTTTTTTGCATTATGGTACGGACGGAACCCTTCGTGCGCGAGTCCGACTCGCACTTGCCCGGTTTTATTCGAACATACGAGTGTTTATTAACGGCGCAATTCGGGAAATGAATTAATAATTCACTAGATATGAAATAGTAAAGATATGTCATGTTCCACGGCAAAAGGTACCACTGCCCCGGCTGAATATAAGTGTAAGCGCCAGCCGCCATAAGGTACCTTTTGCCGTGGAACGTCACATACATATCTTTACTATTTCATATCTAGTGAACCTCTACTTCATTTCCCGAATCGCGCCGTTAATAAACAAATTTAATAAAAAATTAGGCACCTGCCAAAATGTACGGGCTGAATTTTATATGTATAGGCAACTTTTACTATGAGTACGGGACCAACCCCAAAACCGCGAAATATTTAGCCAGTTTAGTCGTCAATAGGTATTTGATGCTGACAGTAGTACAGTCACATGCAATAGCATGTAACACAACGAAAAATATCTGACACGATCTTATTTGCTTACGAATAAAATTATTTCTATTCTATTCTATTCTATTTGTAGAGCCATAAGAGCGCGTCACATATTTTTGCGGGATTCGAAAAGTAACATATTATTGCAGGTGACTGTACGTATATTACAACAGACATAGAGCCTGTAATACCTGTGATTACATACTTACTAGGAAATCCCATCCATGAATGTGTTATGTTTTATACTATTTAACGAAATAAATGCTTTTTGATTATGTTTTTTTTTTGACATAAAACCTGTCTAACCTTCCACCGATTTGAATAGAACAAAGTGAGGACGTGTCATTATAAATGTCATATTTTTTACTTATGATGACTGCGACACTTTGGCATTGTAAATGCAGTGCAGAGTTATCTTGGTCCGACTATAATAACAAGTGGTATTCACCTTCAGAATTTGTGTTTTAACCTATACAAAATATGTAGAAGCACCCAAAATAAGTTTATAATGAGAAATCGGCAGATGCGTTCAAAACATAACCTTTCGATAATTGGATTTACCGCAGAATAGCACACATTTCGGGAACGGGAACGTCGCGGGCACACGCGATCGCGGGACCGGGACCGCTAGACGTGACGTGTTGTGCCACAGGGGGAGGTGGAGACTAGAGATGCCCCGAATATTTAATTCAGCAACTATTCCGTATTCGGCCTATTCGGCCAGTTTGCCGAATATTCTGTTGCACCTACCTAAAAAGAAAAATTACACAAAAAAATAACCAAAATCTAGGTATATTTTACCTACATTTAAAATGTATTCTTAGGAAGTATATAGTTAAATACGAACGCACGTTTTTAAGCATTTGTTGATTACAAAATATTTTATTTTTATCATGGGTGTGATTTGATTGAATCTAACTACATTCATTAATTCCGTTCAACATAAAAATATATCTTAGCAAACCTTTTGCTTTGTTGGCGAACAGTTTTCATAATAATTGTGACTCAAAATAGTCAAAATGTTCGCACGTCATGTCGAATATTCGGTATTCTGCCGAGAGTGGGGCCGAATATTCGGTATTCGGCCAAATTCACTATTCGGGGCATCTCTAGTGGAGACGTCTTATAGTCCTAGTATTTGACTGACACACAAGGGTGAGGACTATTTTCAGATAAATACTATGTTTAAATATTACTATGAGAATGAGTTGACTCACGCGAAAGTATTGATTGGATTGGATCATAAATATTTTGGAAGCCGTAGGTAGGTACTAGTTACTTAGTTTTACTAGGCATTTTCCGCAAATCGACAACCATTGTGCCTATTTGTGTAGACAGTTAGCAACCCCCCCTACCCTACCTTATCTACCTACTTTAGTGTGCACCGAGACCCTAGGTAAAATGTCTTTCTATGGAACTACGATTAGCTAACAATGTAAACATTGTAAACAAACCGCCATATTGAAATTGTCAAAGAATGATGAATTTACTAGTGACTTTTGTTTACATAGTTAGCAAGTTCCATAGAATGACGCTTTAGGAAAGCTGTACAGCAGCGGTTCTCAATCTTATTTTTTGACGGAACCCTTTTGGAAACCGAAATACTTGATGGAACCCTACATTGTACATAAAATTTAACCTAACCCTACATAAAACTTTTCGAGGCGACTAAAGCATAGTGTTCTAAATTCTTGCGGAACCCCTGCAGGGGTGTCGCGGAACCCTAGGGTTCCGCGGAACACATTTAGAGAATGGCTGCTGTAGAGTGTAGACTACTACATACTTCTACTTAATTATTATGGAATATGAGTATAGCAAACTTAACAGTAGGTCTACACAACATTTAAGTCCCAAATTTTAATGAACCTTAACTAGAGTCGGACCAAGCTAACTATGCATGGCATTTGCAATAACAGTGAGTCAATGTAAAATATGACGTTTATAATGACAGTCCCCTCCCGCACCTTGTCGTGTTTAAACTGGTGAAAAATTAACTTAGACGGACTCTACGGCACTTGTTACTTTTTTAAGCTTCCGTGCCCAAAGAGTAAAAACGGGACCCATTATTAAGACTCCATTGTCCGTCTGTCTGTCTGGTCTCGCCAGGCTGTATCTATGAACCGTGATAGCTAAACTAGACTAGATGGTGTATTTCTCTTGCCGCTATAACAACAAATACTAAAAATAAAATAAATAGGTACCTACCTATTTAAGTAGGGCTCCCATACAACAAACGATAACATAAGAGAGTAGAGACTGCACGATCCCACAGTCAAACCGTGTAAACTGTTTTGTGGGACATTGTATTTGTATAAGCTGTATACTTTTATGTTAATAAATAAATAAAATTAAATAAACGTGTTTATTGCCGTTTGTTGCGTAATGGTACGGAATCTTTCGTGCGCGAGTGCGACTCGCACTTGGCCGGTTTCTTTACCTATGAACTGCATTTGATAAGAACATCACAATTCCATGCTTGAAACTTACGTATAAGTTAGACGTGCCTAGCTTAGCTAACTTTAAGCTATGTATAATGTATTAGGCATTAATTATAATTATTTATAACGACAACAAGCCGTGTAACTATTTATTTATAAGTTTAGTGAGTCATTGAGCATCGCGGCATCGGCCGGAGATCACACGCGATTGACCAATGGGGCGGAATTTATATTTAATGAAAAAAACGGAAAAAGTTACTCTTCCGGCAGGACTCGTACCTGCAGCATCCGCAAAATTGAGCTACGGAAACCTACCAGCCAGGTTTACAGCCAGGTAACCAGGTTTGCGGAGGTTGCGGGTTCAAGTCCTGATAAGGCCACATTTGGTAATTGCCAAGCATAATTGACTTTGCTCCGTCTCTCTGAATACACTTCGCAGTGACAGTGTGAAGTGGTACCGTAAACGTCAAATTACTTTGAAAATATGACACATCCACAATTTGTTCTGGCAAAGTCGGTGTAGAGTTAGTTTGGACAGACTATTACGGTCGCAATTAGTTCCCTATATCTAAGTCGTTTAAAAAAACGAAAATATTACCTATTTAGCGGTTTTGGCATTTTAAACAAAAGCTACAATAATACGTTACTCTTCGAAGGCCGCAAAAAAATATGGTATTTCTATGTACAGACATACAAAATCTAACCAGTAGGTAATAAGACAACAAAGATACCAATTTCCCAAAGGGGGTATTATCTTACTCTATAAGCATAACCGGTCGGCATTTCCCCTACATTTTTACAACAATTGTACTAATTAATGGACATATCGAGTGGAATTCTTGTATTTATTTGTGTTTACACGTCTGGGGTGGATTAGGTTTCCGTAATTTTAGTGAGAGTGTGTTTAATCAATTTATTTGAATGTGTGTGATTAGGGAAAATGTGTAAATTGGAAGGGACACGAATTTTGAAGTAATTAAACTAAATTTAACAGTTTTGTCTGTTATAATGATAACAGTTATTTCTTTTAATTAAGTTAATTTAATAAGGTTATACTCAACATGGTACAGTCAGCATCGAAAGTAGCGGATGTAACAACGCGCCAAAAGTATCTGTCAACATCGAGTACTTTCCAAAACAAGACCGAAGTGATCCCATAAGTGTTCTGTCAACAAAGTTTTGTACGGAATACTAAAAAATAGGAAGTATTCTTTAAATTGATCTTGATCTAATTTTAGCCTAAACTACTTAGGTACGAAATTGCATGATTATGTTTTGCTTCTATTGTACAGTCAGCATCAGAAGTTGCTAAGCGGGCGAGGTGTTCAAAATCAGCTTGACACGCTCTTATTCTCTAAACAATAAAGTCGCGTCAAGATCATTTTGTACACCTGGCCCGGTTAGCAACTTCTGCCACAGAATAAATAATAGTACTAAATAGGTACAGAAGACTCACTCTCTAACAAAACGCGTCTGTTACGATCAGGACAGATATGGCGCGGCGCGGCTTATGGCTAGCCACCAAAATTGGTGTGGAACGGATGTATTTACTTTTAGCTACCTAGCAGAGCGACGAAATCGCGGAGTGAGCCACGCCTGCTTCTAGTGCTTCTGCTGCTGACTGTAAGTTATTGTAGGTACCTACTTACTTAAGTATGCATTCGAATATTTGAAGGTTCCATAACTTGTTCTTGTCAATACAGTTTTGAACTAAACCTTGCAATGCGTTGAAGCGTAAAAAGCAAGTTGTTCGGTAGAAAGTAGGTACAAACAACAAATGGGGTATGTGCTCGTACAGCAGCTGACAGAAATCCAATCAATCATGATTGGTCACACTCGTACGGTCGAGCAGACGGACTACGAGTCTCTACTACCAGGCGTGTCTCACTCCGCGATTTCGTCGCTTTGCTACAGGTAGCTAAAAGTACATCCGTTCGGCCCCGATTTTGGGGTTTGCCATAAGCCGCGCGTGGCGCTGTCGCCACCTAGAGGCCATATCTGTGCTGATCGTAACAGACGCGTTTTGTTAGAGAGTGAGTCTTCTGTACTGAGTACTATCCTCCTAAGGCCCAGCCATACAAATGAAAAATGCAAAATTTGCCACAGAAATTTGAACCTACACTGTAGCGAATAGAGTTGATTTTGCGTTATTCAAAAACTGAACTAAACACAGCAAAAGCAACTCTGTTCCAATCGAATATGATTTAAATTTCATTGAACTGAATAAGTACTATAGGTAGGACCTGGGGCCTTAGAAGGATATTATTTATTCTGTGCCTTAACTACCTACAATATTAATACAGTTCAGTTGGCTATAAGGATCTGTAGTCTGTATCTTTAGGTATTTAAATAAAAGTAAACAATTTGTACATTTTCGGGTAGTCATAACATTTATTGATTAACCAACCAAATACAAAACCACCTGGATCTGTCATTGAACTACCTGGGGGCCGATTATTGAATTTCGACCGCTCGATTTGGAGTATTTCGTTCAATAATATCTCCACTACTAGGCATTTAAATTCTACTAATAGAATTGAAATCAAGTGGTCAATACCACTAGATTCCAAATTCCTATCGCTCGTATTTCAAAAATTAGCATTTCGCCGGTTTCCACCGATTTTCGAGTGACGAAATCGAGCGTTCGAAATTCAAAAATCGGCCTCCTGACTTTAACCTACCTACACATTATTTGATCATGTAATGTTTTCATCTCTCAACTGGCTTTAGAAACCATTTGAGGGTAGATTTTGTTTACTCTTTTTTAAATACAAAGATACAGACTCTAGAGTAAGACCAAGACAAGTGTGCAACGATTTTGATAGCACACCCAGTGCAAGTGTTAGGTACATACGTCATAATTTCACAGAAGTTTGACGTTTAAAATAGGTAACACTTGCATTGCGTATGCTACCAAAATCCCTGCAGACTTTTCTTGGTCTATTCATCGTGTGCTGTGCATAATCTTAGTGTACCAGTTAGTTGAGGCCCTAATGCACGTTCATAGGTTTTATAAAAAATATACTTCTTTTTTTCATCATTAAATAATTCAGCAAGCAATGTATCTACTCTCTCAACGTAGTACTTGAAGTATCAGACCACATGTCATAATATAATGAGGGGTCTATTGGAAAGTAGTCCACGCCACGATACCTCGGAACATGACTCTTGCGAACCGTCGGCTGTTGGCCCTCGACCAAATTATAAATTTCCTTACAATGCGACTGGGTAGTGATTTCAACGTAGTACTCTAAGGCTCGGTTGCACCAAACTATTCGTATCGTTAAAGAGTTCGCTAAATTTGTATGTATGGAAAGTTTCATAGTAAAGCGCCGGGGCGCGCCGGCTGTAATTGTAATACCTCACATTTTAATACCTTATCGGTGACAATACAAACCAATAGGTACAGCCCGATACCGGTAAAATTAGCGTAAGAAATAAAAGCTTCCAGGAACGCAACGTGGATCTGCTCATTCAAGAGACAATTAAAGCCGACAGACAGTCTAGAACAGTCAAACTAGTTTTACGAGCGGCTGCGAGCATTTCATTTGTGCCCATTCGTTATATTGAACTTTGAAACCGTCATTTGAATGCACGGTGCACGGGTTTGCACCGTAATTTTACTTATTCTATAATATTTTCACCACACCAGCTCGGAAAGGCTTACTTTGCACTTCAAAACTAATAGCAAAGTTGCATTTTATTCACATGTGAGGCAAAGTAAGCAAATGCAAATTTTGAGTTGTTTTCTTATGTTTGCTGGTAGAATTGACTTTTAAATTATGATTTTGGTTGATAAATATTTAATAACATTAATTTGGATTTGATTTGGTTTGATTTTGTTTGATATTTTACATTTAGTACCTATTTGCTTCGGGTTGGTGTGGTGAAAAATTTTGTGTTTCACTCGGGGGCAAATTTTGTTTAACCCTCGTGCTTTGAAACCCTCGCAACGCTCAAGATTCCATTTTTCTACTCGCTACGCTCGTGGTTCAGTTTTGGAATCTTTCGCTTGCTCGGGTATCAATATTAGCACGAGCGGTTAAACAACAACTTTGCCCCCTTGTAAAACAAATAACTATTGTCCATCCGTGGTTAGACCATCTCGTGCGCCACATAGGAATAACATCTTCACCATTCCTGTTATCTTTTTCTAGTTTAATGTGCTAGTCTGGCATGTACTGGGTCCAAGAGTTGTCAATTGTTCAACTTACCCGACTGCACAACCAAGTTTATGGATCATCTTATGTTTTGATTTGTATTTTCTAATCAAAAGTTGTGAACATTGCTGAAACATTGTGCATAAATTTGATACTTTAATAAATGTTAGGTTTAAAATTTTAGGGACATTTCTGTTTTAAGTAAGGTAAACGTACTAGTGCTCGACATGCTAATGCCCAATAGATGGCACCTTCCTGTTACCTCTATTGATAATGACTAAAGTTTCAAGATGACATGTATTGGGACCGCGTCGAAAGTACCTACACACCTTATTAAGATAAAACAGAAAATTCCCAAGGTTTTGCAAAAAAACAATATAATAATATTTTCAAATAGATTTTATTCTTACAGACAATTCCATTATGTACTTTTGTTATGCACTAATACAGATAGACAACAGTATGTACCGAATATTAACACTTACACTAGTGTACATACAATATTCGTCATGTTTCGAGTCGCGAGTCCAACGCACTTACACAAATTAAGTAACTGAACAAAACTTTAGACAAGTGTAATAATTTTTAATACCTATTAAAGGGATGTAAAAATATAACGTAAAAACCTTGAATTTCAAAATCAAGGGATAACAATTCTGCATTTCACAATTTAAAAAGTTAGTTCAATTTAATTAAAGTTTGTCAAGCAAATCTTGCCAGTAGAAAAAGGCGACAAATTTAAAAAATGTAGGCGCGAAGGGTTATCGTCCCATAAAAAATTTGAAGTTCGCGTCTTTTTCTACTGACAAGATTTTCTTGACCAACTTTAGTTGTCATTTTGATAATATCGGGCGGTGCCGCGTTTACAGTGCACAATGTGCACATCCACAACATACTCAACTGTGCTTGTTTAAACGGGGCATAATATAAATCTAACATGCTCTTGAGGCTTGGTACTGTCAGACACTATGTAGATTGCTTCAGCTTGAAAATAATTCACTCACTTTGATAGACATTTGGTGTTTTCTCTTAATATTAAAATATAGTTTATTATTTGCTCTACTTTCATATCTGAAATACGATGAAATGTAAAACAAACTAGGTCAAATTACTAGCAAACGACAGATTCATGAATCAGTTTACTTATATTTACATAAGTCAATGTAAATTAATTTTAAACAGCGCTGTAGTTAATTTATATACATTAATAGTTAACGCAGCGTGATTTATTAAAACACCGACGTATTTACACTAATTACATTTTGAATATGTTGCAGACTCGTGCCTCGAAACATAATGAGATTCTTTTACGGTGTGTTAATGTTCCCTTTTATGAAACGCCTTAGTTTGTTTTATGACACTTCAGATAATTGTAGAAATAAGCTCATTGTTTTAGGGAGGATATGAATGAAATGTGAGCGCAGTATGATTTGCTTAAGGCACGATTACACGAGGCAAGTTTGTGAAATAGTTCATGGTATTAAAAGGTAGAAGTCATTGAAAGAGTCACTGTCCTAGTGTAATCATGTATTAACCAAATGATTATATAAGTACTACAGTCTCATATCACAAACAAGGTAATATTTGTATAAAATACAAAGTCATATTTTATGTCCCATCAATAAAGGAGGTATAAAATCGCCATCCGATTATTAAGTTTCATGTTTCGTTTAAAAATTTTGTACGTAGCGATATAATTCCATAAAAAGTTTTCACAATTTTAAAGTAGGTGCATAGCTACCTACAATTTACCTAAGGGTAAAAATGATAAAATAATTTACAGACAATTAAATTCGCTTAACAGAAATGCATTTTTTCCTAAATATGTAATTAAAATGTAGGAAATTGTTATACCCATTTAAGACAATCAGGATTAAAAAGGAATTATAGTTCACCGGAACTTATTATCAAGTAACTACCACTTAGTACATAATAAATTTAATATCGTACAGACTTGTCCAGCAATAATCTATGTACAACTTATATTATATTTACATAACCTTAAATTTGTATCGGAAATGTCCTCCTGTAGTCTCGTTTGTGGTCATCCTAACTAAGACCCCGTTTACACTAAAATTAAAAATAAATACATACACGAAATAATGATAAATTGCCACTTCTATAAAATAGGAACCAAAAGCTTAAGCTGTAAATAAATTATTTTATAACTTAATAAATTACTATCAATATTATAAAACTCTTCTGTACACTTATTCACAAGCACGTGTCCATTAAATTGTAATCACAGCGTTACTGAATGACACTGTTAAAGTCCACTTTGTAGCCCGCCGAGCCGCATCAGTCGTGGTAGTCTCGCGGCTCCGGCTTGAGCTACCAGACCAGGCCCTCAGGATGGAGAGGGGGCGGCGCGTCGCCGAAGGTGAACTCGGGGGAGGAGGGCCGGGGGAGGACGAGGTGGTCCGGCGGCGGGAACTGCTCGGGGAACTCGCCGGGCAGAGACTCCATCCCGCCTGCGAAACGACCTGCTCACGTTACTAAGCGCCTGGTACATACACATTGATTATGTGGTGGTTTTGCTTGAAAATTTGTAATGTTGGGTAGGCATTTGTATTTCTGCTAAAGGGTAGTAAAATGTAATGAAAGTAATATGTAGTGTAGATCATTAACATGCCTTTATATGCGGCAAGTAAAGTAAAATACATGCACATTTTATTTATAATATGCTTTGTTGCACATTGATGTTGACAACATACGCTGTACCTATTATTGACTTTGAAAGAAATTATAAATATTTCATTTCCGAAACAGAAGAAGTTACACACAGAAACAGTAGTAAAAATAAGTTCGATTTACACAAATCGAGTCCATAATCGTTTAATACACGCGGTGACTAAAAAAATAACTGCATTCCCGTTGCCAGGCAGTTACCAACCACGAAATCGTGAAAAAAAAAATTACCCTCCCATAGAAAATGGACCACTCAAAATGTATGAAATAGCCATTTTTTTTTCGCGATTTCGGGGATGCTCTCATAGTAAAAGTTGCTCAGTATAATCCCAAAACTTCCCTGGCAACGGGAATGTAGTTATCAAGCATAAAATATAGTAGGCAGAACTTTAACCATACAATAGATGAATAGATTAAGGTTACTTTGGTTATAAAATATCGAAAAGTCTACCAACCTGGCTGATTAAACGGCATAGCCGGAGGCGGGTGGAAGAACGGCGCATCATGATGGAACGGAGGTCCGTACCCGAACTCAAACTTGCCGTCCGCCGTCGCGAAGTATGGGAACCCTGGGGGTCCCTCGTCCAGGCCCCCTGGAGACAGGTTCATGGGGAACCCTCGCATTTTGCGGGAGGAGCCGAAGAATGGGCCGCGACCCATGGACGTGAGCTGCTTTAGGCGGCGCTCTTTTGATCGCTTGTTTTGGAACCACACCTGGGGAAGAAAGTTTTGGTTACTATGTTGTACTGTACTTTAGTTTTAGCTATGTTACTTAGAAGTAGGTAAGTAGTTATGTCACAGAAAAAGTACCTAATAGTACTACTGTACAGACGGAAAGGACACTTCCTACAAAACCGAAGTTTGACAGCGATTCGGGGACGAATCATGATATCCCTTTCCAACTTATGGCACTATCCCTTTCGGCTATTTAGGGTTGTCAAAATTCAAGTCATTATTTTATCTGTGGTCGCGCAAAGGGACGTCAAGTTGTGTCAACCCTAATAATTATTCAGAGCAATGCTGAGTCGAACGGAGCCGAGTTTGGCCGAAGTCAGGAATGTCTCCTCACTGGATATGTTAAGTGGATTTTGTTCACTGTCTAATATATTCCAAATTAAATAGATCATTCTGTATATCCTAGCCCTGACAACGATTTATTTTGAGTTGTTTAATTTTATTTTTAACCGTCTAAATATCACCTATCTCGCGTGAAATAATGATCCCTGTCCCATCAAGTCTCTTGTGGATGTGAAATTATAAAATTTTGAAAGGCTTTATCTCGGAAAATATTACATGTACAGAGGCCATTCTAGTGTCTTATTGTAGCAAATTTAGTCTACTTTAAAAACGTCCTAGGAAGTTACTACCATAAACTAGTACTTTAGGGTTATAATCGCCCAAATCTAAAAAAAATATCGGTTTATTCAATTTTTGACAAAGTTGCGTTCGGCGCTCGAGGTCACAACCTTGGATTATTCATTGGGCCAACATCATAAACACGCCTGCAAAAAAACAGAACTACCGGATTTGACGCAAACGCAAAATGTATAATTTTACTGTATTATTATTCGACGCGATAGGTATAATACATTTTATCCTCTTGAGACCCAGAAAAAAATTAAGTACTTAATTGTTTTGTTTTTGAAATTGGAACCCTTACTTACAAAATAAAAGTACAAAATTAATTTTGGAATATGTACAAAAAATTGTACACAGGGACTTAGGAGATTAATAAAGAGTTGTAAATAGATTGACACATTTACTGTAGTGTTGTACCTGCCTACTTAAAGTACCGTAGGGACTAATAAATAGAAGGGCCGAGAACATTGAACTTTACACTTACAATGCCTCACCGAAGTAATAATGAACCTTGAAAGTTTCAATTACTTTATTATCAGATCACTGAGAACTGGAAGCCCTACAGGTATAATAACAATATCAATACGGATATGATGGTTGTTCTCGTCTACGTGACAGAGTGATAAAACAGTGTCCGTCACTTTCTACCCCGTGTTGAAAAAAGTGACGGTTATTTAGATTATCACAGGATAAAACCATCCATAATACGCCGGCAACTTATGGGTTATCCGCAGATGGTCTAGAACGCAAAATGACTAGTGTCATGTTTTGCCTAAATCGCAATTAGTCTACATCGCAAACGGTCTAGAACGCAAAATGCCCACTTTTTATATCACCACATTTTACATAGGTAAATAGGTTAGGTTCGTTAGGTATCTTCAAATGGCCGAAGGCCAAACAGGCATTTTGTGTTCTAGACCGTTTGCGATGTAGACTAATTGCGATTTAGGCAAAACAACACACTAGTCATTTTGTGTTCTAGACCATCTGCGGATAACCCATTATTTCCTGTACGAATATGATGGTTGTTCTTGTCTACGTGACAGCGTGATAAAACAGTATCCGCCACTTTTTAACCCGCGGTGTTACTTTTAACACAGTTAATTATAGCGACTGTTATTTTATCACGTGGATAAAACCACCTTAATACGCCTGCTGATTAGGATACTTTCATCAACCGTTCAATATTGGCACCTAAAATATCAGGCATTGAAATATTAGGTGAAAACGATTTTATGGCATATTTAGGTACCTAAAATACGGTAAGTAGTACTACAGTTACAATTGCATGGCGGGTAAAACACATTTTTAGTGTGAGTTAAGGTGATGCGACTTTCCTGTGGACATCATAAAATATTTCGTACTATGTTCTTATCGGCATATTAAAACTTTCTATTTTGCATTTGTAAGATACAAATTTGAGATTTTTTTGATTTGTTGAGATTTGTCTTGGAATAAAATATATCAAAATTGTTAACTTTTGTAATAAGTGTAATAACCACAAAAATACGCCGGTTTTCCTGAACGTTTTTGACGCTGGTGCAGTGCAATACTTAGATAGGTTTACGCTCCCTCTTATACTAAAAAACAGAAAAAATTCATAATGTTTGTAAATAAATTTTCTGCACAAACAAACCCATTTTCACTGCTGTATTTATATTTGCGTACAAATAAAGTGGAACTCCGACGTCGCGAGCACGTTCCGCTATTGAATTCCTTCTCCAACCGCATATAATATTGTGGTCGCGAGTTTATTGACAAACCAACTGTGTTTATATTGCTTCCTTGCTTCGCTATTTGTTTTAGAAGACTGCGAATGATTTTGTTATTATTTTATGTTGAAATCATAATTTAACTCCAGTTGCAGCTTGCAATAAGTTTATGGGAGTCTAGTTCCGTGTGATTTTTCTCTTAATTAAACCGTTAAAATTCAATATACAGCTCGGCAAAAAAAGAGTATAAATTAAAAACTGAAATTTTAATATCTACTCTTTATTGCCAATATGTACCTAAGTATAAACGACAATTTTGCATAGCACGTGATACCTACGTCTGTGTAACCGAGATAGGCATATAATTAGAAAAAAAAACTATTTACTAGAATTGGCAATCTCAGACACTAATGAGAAGGTTTTCCTCATTTGTAAACAAATCGTTTTACTTATCAGCTAAATAGATTGATTCCATGATTTGGACTTATTCAGTTACCGCAGTAATTATTGCAAGCTCGTATTGGGTTAAATTGTAGACTTGCAATAACAGCCTTGTTTCGTGTAGATAAGACTTAAATTTGCATAAACTGCTAAGGAATATTCGAGGTAGTTTAGATTCTAATTGGCAAGTGTTGAGTATCGTAATTACTAATTAATGAAACTGAAAGGATGGGCAATGGTGGATGTCGTCCTTGATTTTAAAGATGAAGGGGTAATTTAGTTCCTTATTTTTTATTCCATACGCAATGGCTGAAAACTGCGTTGTTTTAGATACAATTATTTGTATTTTTTGTTTACTTGTCTTCCTTAATCAACTCTTTTTATGCCGAGTCTCTACTTAGACTTAATATCCTTTCTACACATATGAAATGCAAGTGTTTAGTTTTAGTATCTACGTATTATAACTAAACACACATATTATTGCATTTCCTATGTGTAGTATTGTTACTATACCATATTAAGCCCCAACGTCCTTTTAAAATAACAAAATCGAAACGTTTAATGAACCACCTTAAAAGAGACAGGCAGCAGGCCGTAGGTATAACTTGAAATTTAAATTACTCAAGTCCAAATTCACTGCAAATATAACTCTGGGACTTAGGAGAATACTAACAAGAACTACAAAACGTTGGTGAAGTTAAAAACATCTAGTCTTAGACCAATTTGTCAAAATCAAACTCTTATAGGTCCGCTTGCACCATCCCGCTAACCCGGTGTTGAGCGGTTAAACTTGTACTGGTAACCATGGTAACTCCAGGTTTAACCGGTTAACCCCGGGTTAGTCAATGATGCAAGTGGACCTTACAGTATAATCGTGCATGCCTACCCGCGCTAAAAATAGCCGTAAACAAAAGCATGTCGCTGAAATGGTTCAGAGGGCCTACCGCGAACCACGTTCGACGTGTTGCCTCCCTGTCACAGATACGTACGAATTTACAAGTGCGACAGAGAGGCGACGCGTCGAACGTGATTAGCGGTAGGCCCTCAGACTCCGTAATGGGGGCCTCACACGGCACCATGTTCTACTTTGGTTTAATATGGTCGTGGAACCATTCAGGTTGTAAACATTCGATACCAATATTATACACATACGAGGTGAGTTGTGACAGAGGAGAGTTGTGACATTGTCGATTTTTTTGGAATCTATTAACTAAAAACTAGGTCCCAGTAGCGCGCGTTTGTTAGTTCAAGTTCCGAGCTAACAAACGTACACTGTTGCGAGCTCACTAACAGTTATTAGATTCCAAAAAATCGACAATGTCACAACTATCCTCTGTCACAACTCACCTCGGTCTTCCCTACGATACTAATGAGATGGACTCTATGTCATAGACAAGAAGTAAGACGCGTAAAGTTATATCAAATATGTATTGTAGTTTCAATTTTGACAGCTTTACGGTTACCATCAGTTTGTCACTGACATAAACGCCGTCGAGAACGTAATTTACTTTCTATACATCCCGTTTGCACTAATATGCGAGTACGAGCGAGATGTATAGAAAGTAAATTACGTTCTCGACGGCGTTTATGTCAGTGACAAACTGATGGTAACCGTACTGAGGCTGCCTATCGTGATTCAACGTGGAACCGTGGCGGTCATCTTTGCTTTTGGAAGGGCGCGGAGTTGCTTTTTTGTGCGTGTTGTACCTATTGGTATAATATTTACAAAATCCGAATACGCCCATGGTCGTTCCAGTGGTTACTGATTATGCGCACACGCGACGGTAACGCGCCGTGAACTGTACACGACCGTTTTTTAACCGACTTTGGAAAAAGATGATATAGGACTAATATGGGCGTATGGCCGTGATTTATTTATATTATTAAAGTGAAGTCAAAAAATTGTCCTAAAGCAACCTTTTACTAGAACACCATCGTGCAACCATTTCATCCTTTATGAGGGCACCATCTAATATAAGTATAGGTTACAGTTAAGACAAAAATGACCAATATTTTTGTGTATTTCGTCTAAAATGCTGAAAAAATGTATCCCGATTGTAAGGACGCAGCGTAAAAATGCTTTAGATTCCCTTTGCGATATCTACAGGAAACACGCGACCGAGTTTTAAGCATACTATGTATAACACTATAAAATGTGTATGACCCACTTGCACTTTTAGCGCAATAAACTTTTTCGCAAAATGCGTGTGGCAATCCTTATCTAAGTGATCAGAAATATAAAAAAGCAATATTGAAACAAAAACGCGCTTATGCTAGAAGCTTACCGCTACCCGCTGCGCATGCGGCTTTGATCGAACCGCGCCATTCAAGGAGATACCTACGGCGCGACTCGGGAAATGAATTAGAGATTAACTAGATACGATATAGTAAAGATATGTGACGTCCCAAGTGCACCTTTACAAAACAAGTGGTACCTTTTATGGCGGTTGGCGCTTACGCTATTATTAACGCCGCTCTAATATGATTGCGGCGCTATGCGACGTAAGCGCCGGTCGCCATTAGGTACCTTTTTCCGCGGAACGTCACATATTTTCACTATTTCATATTTATTGAATCTCTAATTCATTTCTCGAATCGTGGCACCAACCGCCATAAGGTACCTTTTGCAGTGGAACGTCACATATCTTTAATATTTCATATCTAGTGAGTGTCTAATTCATTTCCCGAATCGAGCCGATAGTAACTTGAGAACAGTAGGTAAGGCTCTACAAAATGTAGAAGTACCCCTTCTTTATCTTTCTTAAAAAGTAGCAAATGGTAGAAAACTATTTTTTCTTTTCTACATAGGTTTGTATAGAACTAAAATACAAAAACCAGGTTAGTAAAAGTCTGTGGTAAATAACAAAAAAAAACCTATTCTTTATTGTGCACCATCTTCTTCTTCCTCGCGTTATCCCGGCATTTCGCCACGGCTCATGAGAGCCTGGGGTCCGCTTGTCAACTAATCCCATGATTTGACGTAGGCAACTAGTTTTTACGAAAGCGACTGCCATCTGACCTTCCAACCCAGAGGGTAAACTAGGCCTTATTGGGACTAGTCCGGTTTCCTCACGATGTTTTCCTTCACCGAAAAGCGACTGGTAAATATCAAATGATATTTCGTACATAAGTTCCGAAAAACTCATTGGTACGAGCCGGGATTTGAACCCGCGACCTCCAGATTGCAAGTCGCACGCTCTCACCGCTAGGCCACCAGCGCTTCGATTGCTTTATTGTGCACCATATACTGTTGAAAATACACAGAAAATGAAATACATGTCTACAAAGACACACTTATATTGCCTACAAGTGATACTATCTAGGTACCTACCTAACCTCTGAAACTAAATATGTAAAACGTAAAGTTTTATATTTTGTTAACCTTAAAACCTTCACGTCTTATAAGTATTTTGTTATATTTAAATGTACCTACATAGTAGCAAAAGTGCACTTATATCTCGTTTCCGTATTTTAAGTTGGAATCTATTCAAAAACGCGTTTTTACTAGTAAAATTTCTACTCTCTCAAGGTACTTCAAGGGCACTGGATTTGTGGGAGTAAAAGCGTACTTTGCGTTTGTTATTCTTCAATATTTACTATAATATCGGTGGCGGCCTTGCGCCTACGATTACAAACTTACTTATGCGTTTACTATACACCCTGTGTCTATGTTCATTAAGTCCAAAATATGGCTGGCATGTGTAAAACTGAGTTACCTACAAGAAACAATAGTGAAAAATAAATGTATGTTATTCGTTTTGAATAAGTTGTTAGGTTGTTTTTATGCTAAAGCAGTGTTAAACCGCATTTTATTACGTGTCCTATTCGGAGATTCAAATGAAGTAGTCGTTATCATAATATTAGACACGACTCACGAGTATGATCAGACACACAACCGTTTGTTAACATAACAAAGACAAAATTTGGAAACATTTATAGGGTAGTTCGCCAGTAACTGGCCACTTTTAGTAGCTGGCCGCTCTAAAACGGGCGGGCGGCCAGTTACTGGCGAATTACCCTATATAGGTAATTTATCAGATTAGATTAGCCATGCTTACGTGCAAAAACCGATAAAAATAATTTGGCCAAGTCCGAGATAGCTCGAGGCATTTAGTGTTCCGTACGGCTACCATCAGTTTGGCATTGACATAAACGATATCGTGAACGTAATATACTTCCTATAGGTATATCTCTTTCGCACTAATATATCAGTACGAGCGAGATGCATAGAAAGCCCACGCCCACGGTAGCGTTTATGTCAATGCCAAACTGATGGTAGCCGTACCGCTCGCATCGTTACATTTTACAGAGGTTGTTTGCCTGTTTTTAGGATACCGTATTCAACTACACACACAGAACAATAGTACAAAGTGTCTAAGTGCGAAGGCCGAAGGCCGAGCTTTAGCAAAATGTCATTGCTTTAGCACAAAGCAATAGTACAAGTGTCTAAATGTGAAGGCCAAAGGCGGACCTCCGCGTAGCCCGAAGGCCCGAAGCGTCCAGGATGTCAGTGCTTTAACACAGAACAATAGTACAATTGTCTAAATGCGAAAGCCGAAGGCCGAGCTCCGCGTAGGGCCGAAGGCCCGAAGCGTCCAGGATGTTAGTACTTAAACACAGAACAATAGTATAAGTATCTAAATGCGAAGGCCGAAGGCCGAGCTCCGCGTAGGGCCGAAGGCCCGAAGCGTCCAGGCTGTCAGTTCTGTGTTTAACCACTGACATCTTGCAGGCTTCAGGCCTTCGGCCCTACGCGGAGCTCGGCCTCCAGCCTTCGCATTTAGACACTTGTATTAATTACCTGTGTTTAGAACTGACCTCCTGGATGCTTCGGGCTTTCGGCCCAATGCGACTTCAGCCTTTGGATCTTGCGACTTAGACACTTGTACTTAAAAATACTTGGAAAAGTTACGGGAGGCGCGCGTCTGTCGGACGCTTCGGATCTTCGAATCGCTCCTTCGGCCTTTGCATTTAGTCAGATTCTTGTACTAATGCTTAGTGTTTGAATACCGAAGTCGAGCATCTCGCGAATGCTTGATGTATTATAATAATTTAGAGTAAGGCCAAGCGCGCACCACGATTTTTTGTCCTGCGATAATTTTGTCGCAGAAATGCAACGTATGTGTTTATATGTTAGTGCGCGTATATGCGACAAAAAAGTCGCAGCGATTTTAAAATTGTGATTTGTCACATTTTTCCGCGATTGTTCGCGACGCGATTGTCGCAAAGTGAATTGCAGCATGTGGAGTTGTATGGCCCCGCGCGCACTATGATAATAAAATCGCACCCCGGCCGGACCTCAGTCGGCATTTCGCTCTCCAAACCCCAACATCTCGGCACCTGCATCTCCAATGGAGTCTCAAAATGAGACGCTAGATGTTGACCATTTAATTATGGAAATAGACGGGGATCACCTTTGTGTTATAAATGCTCAAAGTCATACAGCAATCGCATATTAAAGACACGTTTCATGACAAGCGACTGGTACGAAATCCATGTTGAGAATGAACAAATCGTCGACTTTTTCATCGCAGTGCGCGCAGTGAATTTTCTGCGATATATTACAGCGCGATTCTAAAATCGTGTCGCAAAAATTAATATCGTGGTGCGCGCTTGGCCTATAATACCTTAAATGTATACTCCTTCAATTTGAATTTAGAACTCATTATTATTTTTTATTTGATTTTGTTTCTAGTTCTATGCCATATATATAGACTTTAATATTATTTAGAACTGCTAAAAAACAAGATCGGCTTACTTTAAATATTTCGTCAATTTTACCTTTGTTTCTAAAAACTGTGATACCTATTTAACTGTCATATACTATTAATGTCTTCCAAAATTATTTTTTTGTCGTAACAGGACTGAGGGGCTACCGCGAAAACCGAAATTCGCAATTTGCGGGGATCTTTCTCTTTTACTCCAATGAAGGCGTAATTAGAGTGACAGAGAAAAATGATCGCAATTTGCGAACTTTTATTTTCGCGGTTATAGCCCTGAATCTCGTTGCTCACCGATCCGTTCAAAAATATACATAAGTACTGAATATAATTAATAGATATTATAATTATACAATTAATACAGAAATGTAATGGTAGGTACTTAATGAAAAGGAATATTGTGTATATTGTTTCGACGAATCAGATACTCGATAAAATCTATACATGAGGCCAAAGCTGTTCATAAATATTAAATGACTTTATTATCTCTATACGCCTTACTAACTCTATGTGTCCTATTGTGGAAAAAAAACACAACGACAGTCAAGAACGGAATTCTTAATTTGAATTTTTCAGATTTTTGAGATGCCTAGTCCATTGGTTGGAAAGCCCGTTCGAAATTGAAACTTATTTGCAATATAATAAGGTCGTATTTTGTAGATGTCTCTCATACTTATATAGTAGGCTATTGAGATAAAATTAAATATCCCACAAAAATAAGCAAGCAGGATTAAACTTTGTGTCAAAGACATAAGTCATAAATTTCAATGCCAAAGTTTTAACTAAGGATGTTTCTCGCTAAATATGAATTGACCAGTGTAAGCATCAGTTAGCTAGCCCTAAGCAACCAAAGGTCAAGCTGCAGTTGAAAAACTAATAAAGATAAAGTTAAGCTGATAATTTTCCCGCCGTCTCCATGCTTCTTTAAGTTGGGTATTGACTGGTCAGCTGCCTGTTAGCTATAGTTTTCGCGAAAATCGCCAGGACAGAGGTGAAAATTTTTGTATGAAAACTTGCAACTTTAAATGCATTTTTTGACGAAACTATTGCAGTCTTTAGACTGCAGTGAATGAAGTCAAAATCAGTCCATCGACTCAATTTTTTGCAAGCTTTCTAATGGTACCCCACACGATTCTTACAAATGAAAAAAGTTTCAGCCTACCCCTCTAAACCCCCTAAATTTCCCCCTTTAATAAGAAATAAGCAGTTTTGACTTATTTACAATATGAGTGGTGGTAATTGCTATAACTGTTCCAAATTTTAGGTATCTATGTCAAACGGTCTCTGAGAAAAACGTATTTAACTGATTTGCAAGACCGAAGTGATCCCATAAGTGTTCCGTAAACAAAGTTTTGTACGGAACACTAAAAATAGTCTAAAAGACCTAAGGTAACAGTTTTAATTGCTTTCAATATGAAAGCTCGGACGTGATTTTGAAAGTAGCATAACCTTTTCCTACTTTTTCTAGATAAATTTATGTTTATATCTACTAAACTCAGAATAAGCCTCTCATACCAAGCCCACAGTGCCATTTAAAGTTGTTTCTGATGAATGAATAATTTCCATACAAGTCTAATTCATCCACTCTTGGTAAAATCTGCTTTACTGAACTATTGGTGCATTGCCGTTTTTCATTTTGCTGAGCAATTTTCTTTATTATACACGAGTTAGGAGTGAAAAACAAATTCCATACCATTTATGGAAGCTCCTAATCCTAAACAAATTGCACATTGGACTGTACCTAATTTAAATCTATGTATGAAAACGAAACTGTTAAATACATTTCGATAAGCCTTGTTCCCCGAATAAAAATAGAATCCAAAAGTAAATCTAAATATGACCGCACTAATTACGAATATAAAAGTTGTACATAATACGCGACCCGCTACCTTCTATATTCTACCAGTATCAGTAGTCAAAACAGCAGCCTTGAGCGTATGAAATTGACCTGTCCCGTTATTATGTCCGTAGCTATTAGTTTTATTACTTAATCGCTTTGATAGAGAATGGAAAAACATGTATCAAAAATTTTGTAAACATTTATTGTGCAGCCATTAAAACTTTATGGCGTCCGTCCGCATCCGGTATTGATACAGGTAGTGTTTTAGGTGTATTTTTTTCTCATAATATGGTCAATTTTTACCAAATTGACTTCTTAGCTAAATAGGATATTTTAGCAACAATAAAATTTATTTTCTACTACCAAGCACTTACTTTGAAATAAAATTGTAAATTTAACAAATATTTTTAAATCAAGAAGTAGCAAAAATGGAGAGTACGGGCGGGAAAAGAATGAATAAATGAATAAAATAAAAAAAAATGTCTATGGTTCACTTATTTGTCAGAGATGACATTTAAAATAAGGATGGCAACACTGTATTTCATTCAATATTTTTTAAGTGGTCATTACACGAAGTATCTTAAAATCGTCAAAAAGATACTGTGTGTATGCACAAATTCTTTTTTGGGGAATAGTTAAGGATAATCTTGACAACTATAAGGTAGGGTTTTAAAGGTGTGTGCACGACCCTTTAAATGACAAATAAAAGTACGGGAATAGAAAAAAATTATAAAAAAGCCGGGTAGGTATATTGTATATTACTATTATGACGAGGGCACCGCACTTGTATGCCAACATCCTGATATAAATCAAGATAGACCGACCAACTTTCGGCCGGGCCAAGATTCAAACGCGACCGTGAGAACACATATCGAAACTCGATAAAAGTATTTCATTCAATCAAAATGCCCATATGACCTGACCAACCACTGAATAAACTTTCTATAACAACGCAATAATTTCACACAAATGTTTTTTAGTAAGTAGGGTGACGATAAACTACGGCATTGTAGGATAGTCCCAAATTAAGTTAATGTGAATTACAAAAGCCTCTAAATGGGAATACGTGTAGTGTAACCATGAGTCCGTGCCGCGCGGGAACGTCTCGCAGCGGGACGTCGAAGAACACGCCGTGTGGTGTTAAACACTATATTTCATACGTCAACTCTGTGAGGGGCCATCGTAATGCCGACAAAATCGTAAAAACTCAATATTACACGCTAACACTCGAAAATAACAGTCTGTTTAAGGGATTCTTAATGTTCTGGTGTTTATATTTTTGCAAGTCTGGTTGAGGATAAAAATCTATAAAGTTTTGTCGCTAAAATGTCATACCTAGTTTCGTTAAACTAAAGGATGGTTTTATTTTTATTTTACCCTTAGTTAGTCTGAGTGGCATGAAATTTGTCAAAATCACCAATAAAATAAGCAGAAAATAAATTGTTTTTTTTTTGCAAAGCTAGGTTTGATTAGCCGTTAGCCATCGCGGATAATCGCTAATTACAGTACGGTTGGCAAAACGAAAAACTTATGAGATCGATCATCGATCGCCTTAGTCCGTTTGTCACGGGTTTATAGCCGGTCACACAACTTTGTCAGTAGAAAAAGGCGCGAAATTCATTGTCTATGGAACGATAACCCTTACATTTTTTTAATTTGCCGGTTTTTCTACAGACGGAAATCGCTTGACAGACTATATTTACAAAACTAAAAAATGTAAAAGCGCTATGTGATTATCACATTGACATGGACTTATACGGTGTGTGAGCAAAACAACTACACATGTATATAGCGATGTCCGCTCACACACCGGAGCGACGCGCATCCGCATCCAATGTGAACACTGCCTAGGTGGCCGTTAGTCTAAGTTCACAGCTAGTAATTAGTCGTACGCCTGTACGTATAATGGCAAATCAGGCGCATCGGCGCCATTGTTTTAAAACTGTTATTAAAATAGCGTTAATAAATTTCGCCGCCAGCAAAGCGAGGGTTTTATGGTACGCGGAAAAATGTCTGTAAAGAAAACGATAGTTGCTAAGTTATCACTGAAACTCAAAGCCTGGTATGCTATCAAAATCGTTGCAGACTTTTCTTGATCTAACTCTAGCAATATTTTAATGGCGACAAAAGTCTTACAAATAGAGAGTATGGTATATTCCATGCTTCAGTTTCCGTCGTCCAATAAACAAAAACCTTAAGCGACTGAGTATTATAGTATATGAAGGTCTATTTATGTACATGTAACGAGTATATTATATATATGAGGTGAAAGAAACTACCATTGCATGAGGATAATTAGAGTTATAGCGACGCTTCATAGTCATAGTCGGCATCTTTTATGCGGAGGCATTTCAGCAATAAAGGCTGGGTTTCTAGTGTTTACTAGATATAACCTAGTGCAATCCAATAAGTTTATAGTGGTAGAAATTAAATTATGGGTAAGTACCTATATAATTAAGGAAACATCAACGCTTCAGTTTTATTATTTATGCGGTTTTAATAACATAGCCGCCCAGTGTTATTTCTCGTATTAAAAGCAGATGCATACAAGAACGTACGTATTATTTACATAGAAATAGTATTTTACACACAATACACACGTATATCCAGAGTAATCGTGTCGGTGAAATGAAATGAAAATACATAATTATGAGTAAAATGGAAGAATAACAAGTCGGCACTAATAACGCGGCATTAAACACATAAAAATACAAATAAAAACTTAAAAAATTGCTAGTGGTGGAATATGTATACTTTTTTTACAATTTTAATGGCCTTAAAATATAATGTATTTAATAACAGAAAATGCGTGCATGCGAGTCATGCATGTGTTCTATGCGGGAAATAAAATAAAAAAAGTTGGAACCCTTGCTTCATTATACGCATTAGGTATTACATATTTAGTTTTTGAGAACAATTTACGTCAATAAAGCTTCAATGCACCACACCATCCGCCTTTAGAATAGCCCGATACTTCACATCATTCATCGTCTAGCGATGAAGCGGAGAACATTAAAGTATATACAGGCGCTATACAGGCGCCCCCTAGCGCTAATGCGTCTACCTGGACAGGAAACTAGTATTTTTCTATGATAGACAAAATGGCGTTGAAGGCGTAAGTGTAATCACAGTTCTGTTTAGATTAACTCTTTTCCGGCATAATATAACTCTGAACAATATCTCATAGGTAAAAGTAATAAGTCATACTGGATTACAGAAATAGGTTAAGCAGGAAATATCATTAGTTATCACTACATATTTAACTTCCCAAGCTCGTTGCGATTCACTAGACATATCATTTTTTTAAACCGACCTACTTATGAATAACTACAGTTGTCGATAAAAATAATCAGACATTACAATCACGCAAGACAGTCACATTTATTTGGGCATATTAGATTTGTTTCTTTGATGTTTCAGAGTGTAATATAGATACCTACCTAGATAGTCACGAATTACACAGCATCGTTTGTCTATCAACACGGCTGCAAATGCCAGCCAGAATGGTCATTATACTCAGTCAATATGCTTCTAGATTAAGCGTTGACCGAAGGAAAACAAAGCACAGACCCGAACAGGCCGTGCCGTCCCTACGGGCGGTCTGTATCCCGCTGTGGTACACCTATCTACACACCTACACCGCCGTTCTTAACTAAAAAGACGTAACTGCAATTGTATACAACTACTAATACGCCTTTATGATCTGACGAGCAAATGCACCACAAACATTTGTCTCAGTTCATTTTTCGTTCCGCCATAAACTTTATTGTATCACGCACCATATGGGACGCGAATTTTGGGCACCCTAGCGTGTTACCTCTGCTCAATTTTGACTAACATCATGTGTTTCTATTTTTAAATTTTTTGTATGACCCCATACCTATGGACTATAAATTGTGCAAAACCCTGTAAATTTGGAGAAAATCGTCTCATTAATAGAAGCTTGCTCTGAAATGTTGTCTTACTGGATAAATGTAGCTATTGGTAGGTCGGAAATATACCCAACGCAAAATTTAAAATTCTTACAAAAAAATGTGTTAAATATACTAAGATTTACATTATTACTGACATAATTGTAAGGCTAAAATGATACTAAATAACATAACACTTATGGAACGTTGCCATGGTCGGAAATAAAGTTTTTTTTAGTTATGTGTCACACAAAATTCAAAACAGACGAATACAATTTCTAAAACATCTCTTAATTACTTAAACACCTTCCGTCAATCAGTTAAACAAAAGAGCTCATAAATTATAAAACGAACGCATAAATTTCAAAAAACGAATCGTATGTCGTCGCGAAGACGACCACACTCCGCGTACCACGCGCCATCTGTGCTCAATTGGCGTGGCGCTTAAAGCGGTTTTAACGAAATTGTTCCTTTGCGAAAGTGTACAACACGGCTTAGGTTGTTTGTAAACTTGTAGGGACGGGTGGCTTGCTCGGTAACAGACTGTTTTTAATGCATTTGATCGTAGATTCACTATGACAGAATATGGTTCTCCCATTGGGAAAACATACTCTATAATTGGTATGTTTGATTTATCTAAAATTAAGAAATGATTATTCATAATATTTGATTCACAGAGGAAAAACTGTATTATAATGATGACATCGTCAGATGTACACTTCATTTTTATTTGAATATACATACTGAGTAAGTTAATCGACTAAGGGGAAAACTAACCATTTTTCTTGTAATTTTTGTAACATTGGTAGTAAAATATAAACTTCAATATCGTAGTTGGTTACAGATTTAAATCCATTAACTAATGACATTCGCAAGACTTATCCCGCAAAAACTTTTTTGTGGCTACAAAACCCTTTAGAATACTTTTTTATTTGATTTAAATCATTACAGAGAACAATAAAACATAAAAAAAATATCTTAAACATGAAATTAACCGATAGATAAAATCGCATACCATGGCGTGTTCCAAAGCGCAATGAATTAACCCACTTTTCGATTTTCATGGTCAGTAAAAGCGCAAAATCATTTTAAACGATTTTTATTATGAAACAGTTCAAGGCTTACGGTGTTTCAAGGATGTTATGCTACCTGAAACACCTTGTATTCAAATCTTTTAGAATTTACTAGGTACAGTAAAATAATTTAAATTCCGTACCATTTCGTATCTTGTGACAATCGATATGAAAGTCGCTAGAGACATACTTATCATTGTGACAAGGTACGAAATGGCACTGAAAATAAATTCCTTGTACGTACTGTGGCCTATTTTCCAAAGATTTTTCTAGTGACAACCGGCTAGCTGACTAGACTAGGGGCCCGATTCGGATTTTGAAATAGATATCTATTAGATATCTTTTAGACATCACCAAGATACGACAACGATATGTTTAAGATCTAACCTATCAAATTTGACATTTGCGCGATTCTGGAGATACTCTTGAACGATTTACATGACTCCATGACTTGAAGGATATGACTTAGAGATCCAATTCACATGTAATAGATATCTTACTCTATCTAACGTAAAAGTGACATTGGTTGCCCGAATTGCGCTGCAAAAGACAACTAGTTGATATCTAAACTATAACGTATCTAGAATGGATCTAGTACGTGTCGTCTCTTGTGAATATCTTGAAGTTCGAATACGGCAGTATACATATTTCTAGTGACAAAGTTGGCTTGCCAGAGTAATTCAGAGTATGGCTTGCTAGCGTCAACTTAAACCAGAAAAAAAATAGAATTAACTTCTTAATGACCCGAAGCACATTCCGTCAATCATTTCCAGCCAGTGCGCTGTGGTAGATTTATTTAATTTTAAAAAGTAAAAACCACTCCAATGTTGCCAGTGCTAAATTTACCGTGTCTGTGTCAGCGATTCCAATTTGTGTGTCGTCTTAGTTTATTTTAAGTTAATTAGGTACTCCACACGATGTTACCGTTGTTTTAACCGACTTTATAAAAAAAAGTAGTAGAATAGTCCGGCTAAGCTAACTTTGCACTTAGTCATTGCAAATGCAAAGCAGAGTTCGCTTGGCCCGACTCTACCAAATAGGTATACTTGGTCAAGCAGATCTTGTCAGTAGAAAAAGGCGGCAAATTTGAAAAATGTAGGCGCGAAGGGATAGCGTCTCATAGAAAATTTGAATTTCGCGCCTTTTTCTACTGACAAGATTTGCTTGACCATCTATAGGTACTGTATTAAATTTGCTTCTTTAAATACTATTTTAAATATCGAAAACCATTTTAATGATCAACAATAATGTGTAGCAATTTTTACCTAAGTATATATATAGTAGGTAAAATTACCTTGCAATTAGGTACGCAAGGTGACGCCTTTTTTTTTTTGACGGAGTGGGAATGCATTTACGCACAGTGTGTGGGACTCGCCGCTCCTTATCCCTCTCTTAGCGAGACGCAAGGTGACGCCTGACTATATTACTAAAAATTATAGATTCTCTTGATTTATACGTATCTAAAAATATTCCATCCAGATTATATTAAACATAACCTATATTTAACTAGAAAAATAGACTAGATCTTCTCTATATACATGCATTATTTATTTATTTTTTATCTTCAAAGATATTTTCTGTGAAAATGTAAATCTATTAACACTACAAAGATATCGAGTTTGACACAACTATTTTCATTTGCACTTAACATTATCTGTAAGTAGTAAAACAACAGTACAACCCCAAGGACACCGTTATCTTAGTTGTTAATAAGTGGCACAACACTAAAACGAACGAACATTAAAGGTAGCCATTTTGGTTATGCACTATGGTTTATGGCCCTTATCAGTTGATAACCGAACGTTCTATTTATGAATGGCGGCCGGCGATTGGCTGCTGGGTTATGTAACGTTATCAGGTATGACGAGTGAAACAGGGTTTGGGATGGTATGATTGGTAAATGGAAAAACGGATATTTTGTGAAATTAGAAGTACAGAATCGTAATTCTAGGTATTAGTAAATGTTTATTATGTAACTATTTATTTTATGTGTCGCGTTAATAAAGCTAAGTTAACTAACAAAAAAATCTTAAAAATAATAGCTAAGTTTGCAGCCTTTGACTAGAGTCATCAGAACAGAACATGCTAAAGTCAGACCAAGAATAGTCTGCGGCGGATTTGATAGCCCACGCAGTGAAAGTGTTATTTTAAACGTCAATATTCTATAAAATTATGACGTATAACTGATACTTGCACTGCGTGGGCTATCAAAACCGCTGCAGACTTTTTATGGTCTGACTCTAACTTTGAACAGACTTTACAGTGACAAGGTGTCAACGTGCTACCATAAAATATGGCGTTTATATTTATATGTTCTGTCAATGTACCTATAGGTATGGAAAGTATGGAAGAGTTATAAACGTCATATTTTCATAAAAACAAGTGTCACGTGCCACTTTATCTTAAGCAGGCAACTGAAGAGCCTTCCAAATGGAAGCCGTTACAATGGATTCATCCAAATGGACGGCATCCTAATATTAAACATTATACGTGACATTCACGGACCGATTTTGGATTGCAGCCACGCTATTTTGACTGTTGGAAGGCTCGTCAGTGGCCACCTTTAGCAAAAGCCATGCCATATCTATATAAATAGCAAGTGTGGCCACTTTGCCTTAGCAAATACCATACCTACAGAGTAAGCTTAGTCAGACTTAACAATTTTAGCTACGTACTTTTTATGTATGGAAAACCAGAGGACCCCATTTACGCGAGGATTACCTAGGGGCCTAGGTTGATATAAAACGCCAAGCGAAACTTGAATAGGTAGGTACGAGTAAGTAATGTAGGGAAATGGTCATGTGAATTTTCGTAGCATCTGTCATTCCGATACATTTTTTCTTTTCGATTGTCGATGTACGACTGTCATCTTGGCTAGCCCCCCTAGTCAGCAAGCGCTCCTCCGAGAAAGTACACCGCCCCGCCCCCCTCGCCACGCTCGGGCGCCGAGGTCGATTCCGCGTCGTGACGTCACGGCGACCTCAGGTTACTTCCTTCTGCTATTCCGCATATTCGCAACTGTGTGGGTAGAGTTGGACCAAGATAAGTCTGCGACGATTTTGATAGCACACGCAGTACAAGTGTTATTTCAATCGTCATAATTTCATAGAAGTTTTATGTTTAAAATAACACTTGCACTGCGTGTGCTATCGAAATTGTTGCAGACTTATCTTGGTCCAACTCTACTTCCACAGTTACGAATATGCGGAATAGTATCGTAATAATTTTGTAGAAATTTGACATTTAAAATAACACTTGCATTTTGTGTGTCTAACTTTGTAACAAACGATATAGTGATTTTTTTATTTATTATTTATTGAACTCAGGGAGCCTCGGTCAAACTAACGGCCAGAAAGTTTACAAATAAAGAAGAACATTTTAAGAAAATACAGCATCGCAAAAACTAGGTTTGAAATACGCAGAGCCCCAAGATAAATACTTAGTTAATAACATTTTTTGCCCCACTTCGGCTTAAAACAGTTAACATAGACAATGCCAAAGGAGAGTGAAAAACAGCATGAGTTTAAAACAGTGAAAGCAAATCGAACATCTCAATAAAAAGTTTTCTTGGAACGAAAGTAGGTACCTACTTATTCAATTTAATATTCCTACCAACAAATCTCACACTTTTCGTTCCAGCACCCTAGGTTACAAAAATAAACGAATTCTATAAAAAAAAAACTAAAAATCGATGGAAAGTAAGTCGAGCGTATCGACACCGATATTGTCACGTCACTAGTAAAGCGTAAACGCCTATCTCGTGCCTATCTCGACCAATAAATGCGCCAAAATGAACGGTCAACGAACTTTTAGAAGATGTTTGAAATTAGAACACTATTATAGCAAGTTTAAATTTTCACGCACAGTGGTTCTAAGCTTCAAATTCATGGCACAATCTTTTGACAGGAGCATTTAGTGTTTGAGTTGATTAAGATTATGCGAATTTAATTCTTATTTATTAAGACATATCTGTCAGTAAGTGAAATAGCAAATTTGGAGATAACAGACTGTGACAAGATATTTTTTGCTATGAATGTTCTAATTCGCTACCTAGCTACCGAACCGTGAATCTAACATGAGTTTGCCATCCAGGATTCATTTGCAATTAAGATACATTGCGAATTCAAGCGATTTTCAATTTTTTTTTTTTATTATGAATGGGCTTACTCATGGCCACAGACTAGCCGAGGCGGAGGCGAGGGTTTAATGTAAATTTTGTACGATTTCCGAAGCACTAAATATTTTGCAAATTATAGTGGAATAATACTAAAGCCTGTGCAATGGCTGTGCCTACTTAGATGACCACAAATAAGTTATTAATTTCCTATTACACCAGCTAGAAAGTACCAACTGCGACGTGATAAATGACCAAAGTAGAGGACCGCTATGATCGATGATACGTTTACTTGCTCCGAGAGACGCAGAAAATAATATCGACACGATTATTGCTTCTGGTGTTGATAGCTATAAGTTTAAATAAGCTGTCAAAACTATCTTTATAAGTTTTTAAAACAAGATAACTTGGCTGAACATGCAAGCTATTAAAACTACCTATGTAACTAAACATGTTAACATGTGCATTATGATTACATGTGCTTAGAGAGTTAGCTACAAAGTATAGTTACATTACATAGATAATTATAATTTACTGCCACAACATAATTACTTTCTGGATGTAATCAAGAACGCAGTAACGACAATCTGGCCTCATACATCACGAGAACATATTGCACAGGTAACGTTTCTAAGCCGGCAAATGACTGACGACTGGCCTAGGGCGATCGAACATTAAGCCCTACGCAATATTAATGTGCCACATTCTCACCCGAACCAATAAAATAAATGATGTAATTTTTTGTCCGCGCGGGGTGTTCCTTTGTCCCAGTGTGCGCCGCCTTTTGTCCACCCGCACTGTGCCGCAGGAGGTTCGCGTAGACAAAAAGATATGTGGCGCCGCTCTTGAGTTTTTTCATAATTTTCGCATAATACTCATTGTATGACACGGCTTTCTGTCATAATTAATAGTTTTATGGCTTTCGTCGCGAGCCTTTGTGGGACCGCACCTGTTCGGTCAGGGGAAACGTAAGGTGCTTCTGTCTTGAACATTGTACAGTGATAAATGAAGCTCACATTGCTCATATTGCTGCGGCAAAAGATGAATTATGAATTACGAAATTTGTTAGTACCTTTGTTTGAAATCGTTTTTTTTTGGTCAAGTTGGTTCGTCCAACCGAAAAAGTGCATCACTAAATTTTATCTCACGTATACTTAAACAGTCATTGATGTAATAAAATAAAAAGTTTAAAATTTCCACATTCAGATATTTGAACCTAATTGTGCCGGTGATATTGATGATCCATGGTTTTAACCTATAAAGAACTCTTGTCATGGTGTTTTATTTACTTACTCAAAACCAACTTTTTACGGATACTGCCCAAGAAAAACAAACAAAAGAGATAGACGAGTAACTTGACAAAAAATCCACGATAGTCCAGTTCGGTTTCTGACGCGACGGGGCGGAACGGGATGGCATTTGACGGATCTTATACTAAAGACAAAGACTTGTTTAATGACCATCACTACTGAGGATAAAGGAACCAACAAACGGTCAAATTTTGCTTTTCATAAGACGTAGAAAATGATAGAGACCAGAGATAAATTTCTCACTCGTTTTTGCAATGAGCAACTAAAAATTCATCTTATCTATCGCTCTCTTTACAATTCACATGCGCTTTTAGAATTATTTAGCAATAAGTAAACATCTTGAATTACGCTTGTAAAAAGAGAGTAAGATCATGTGAGCTTCGTATTTCTATAGTGCTTTTTTTCTAGTAGAAATCATATTTTCACCACGAAAAGTAAAACGCAGTAAGTGAAATGGGAGATGCCCACAGTATCATATTTTTCTCCTTTTGCCGCATTATTGCCGTAATTCGCGCATTTTTATGAGAAACCAACGCAAACGCGACGATAAACCCACTATTTTATTGTTAACCCGTTCCCTTGTTTTGATAATAACGATTAAAATTACAAATTTATTGCGATAACGTACACGCCGTTTGTAATAATGTCCCGTTTTTAGATAAGTAAAGTGCAGGTTTGACTGTAACGACGGGGTTATTCCACATCTCACCATGCAGCGGCGAATAAAAGGCTCACTCAAGCCAATATCAGTGTAGTCTTCGCTAGCACGTGTTTCTTACGTGTCTTTAGCTCACGTAACTCTGGTTTGTATAAAAACATGCACTCGCGCACCTTTTACGAATTCGTGGCAATGTTTTAAAGTTGGAGGCGAGATCGTTACGGCGTGCATTCCAACGGTTCGGCGATTGCGATTTAAAAACAGGCGGAATCGGACGTTCAAAAGTTTTTATAACAATGTTGCAATTTTGTTTGTCCACTACTTATGCCGATTACATCACTGTGCGATGCAACGCATAAAAAAGTAGGGGTAGAATAATACAGCCGATGTAGTGATGATGAGTTATTGATCTCTAAATACTGTAGTATTTATACCTGTAAGTCTACCGCTTAACTCTAAGTAAGTATTATAGATGAATTTTTGGCTGCATGCGACTGACTTCTATTATGCATTGCGATTTACTATGGAACAATTTTATCTATCTAGACCTAGCGATCTAGGTCTGTAGTTGTACCTACTAGGTATATATGCCCTCACTTTAAGGGTTTAGGTACTTGTTAAAAATCGTATCATAGTAATGTTCTACATCATTTGAAGAAAAAATATCCTAAATGTCAAGCTTCCACTTTTGGTTTAGGGTATGTTTGTCATTAAGTAACGGAACTATTGTATAGTAAAGTAACCTAGCTACCTTCTATACTTTTCTAATTTTGAATCTTAACCTGTTAAATGCAGTAAAACGAGGAAAGCAATCATCTGAATGGAACCGTCTCAGCCGTTTCTCATGTTTTAACGTCGCCGGCAGTCTTTGAACTGTCCCAAATACTATAACTCGCGGGAGTTACGAGGCGAGGGATAAAGGTTTTACTGCACTAGAGACGCAAACAGTACCTTTACTTAGAGAAAAACGCTACTAAACTGGAGTTGCTGCAATTTGTTTTTCTTGCAATTGGGTGCAGTAGATATGGATGTCGTTTATAATTATAATTTCCATAGTAAAGAAATAGATAAGTAGAATCGTCTGAGGGCCGTTTCTCATGTTTTAAGGCCGACGGCAGCCTTTGAACTGTCCCAAATACTATAACTCTTGGGAGTTACGGGGCGAGGGATACAGGACGAATCACACTAGCGCAGTAAACAGTACCTTTAATTTGAGAAAATCAAACTACTAGCTACTAAACCCGAGATTTTAAAGAACGCAGGATGTACTTATATTTATTTATTTCTTGTCATTAGATGTCAACTGATATGTCGTGTTTCGAATTAGTAGTATAGAGTAGGGCTAAGCTAACACTGCACAAAATCCGCACCGGAGTGTAACAATGTCACCTTAAGTATCATCTTTCTATGAAAATAGGACGTTTATAATGGCACTGCTATACTTTGTTACGTCAACTCTAGTAGGTAATAGATAAGTAAACTGAGTAGGTACTAGCTGCTTGTGTACTGAGTAATCATATTTTCATTTATGTTCTAAAAAAATCCATGTTTAAAGTTACGGAATACGAGTATTTTTAGACCATCTATCCATATCCAGATCTCGCTCCTACCACGCCCATAGTGGCCATAGCCCATGCACCATAGCGTTTATATCCAGTTAAAATACTACCATACGTAATACTGTGATACAAATACACTCTCCGACGTTTTACGGCTAATTGTCCCGTACACAGGCACCGGCTATCCGGCTAGTTCGTCGAATGTTCTGTAAAATATCCTTCCAAAAGGATAGTGGTGGTCCCTTTCAATTTATGTTTTAGCGTCCAGATTTATCCACATCCCTATACCCATCCCACTCCAAACACGCCCATGCACCTTTTTGGCGTTTGTATCCAGTTAAACAACTTCTTTACGTATACTGTGACACGAACACACTCTCCGACGTTTTACGGCAAATTGTCCCGTACACAGGCACCGGCTAATTCGTCGATTGTCCTATAACATGTCGATCCAAGAGGACAGTGGTGGTCGCTCTCGATTTATGTTTTGAAGCACAATTGCGTTCAAAAGTGCATGAATAGATGTCGAATTGTCGACTGTAATGCCTTAATATTACGGTTGAATGAAACATCTCCATGCAGTTTTGAACGCCAGTGTACATGGAACTGAGGCTGAGGAAATGGGCAAAAGAAAATGTAATCATGTGTTTATGGTTTTTTTTCTACTTAATCTAATAATATAAAATATCTGGGAGATCGAGTTTTGCTAGGAAAACACATAAAAACTCAAAAATGCATGTTTTCGCAGAGAAAAGACGTAGCTAGATCGATTTATCGCCCCTAAAAACCCCATACAGCAAATTTCATCGAAATCGTTAGAGCCGTTTCCGAGGTCCCCGAAATATACATATAAATAAACAAGAATTGCTCGTTTAAAGGTATAAGATAAATAATCAGGTAGGCATTTTTAATATGAGTACCTACGCATCTAAAATGTTATTCGCATTTAAAAACAAGTTCCTAAATTAGTGTTTGATTAGCAAAATTACAAGAGCGTTGACACTCGAGCCATTTAAAAATGAAACATATCGTCATATCATACAACCTGTCGCCGCATTCGAATTTTAGAAATCCAACTAGATTCGATATTGATTTGAGATCATTCTCTTAGTTCTCACTACATCTCGCGGCCAAGAAAATACAGGTGTTTTGTTATGTATGACCCTACTCTGAGAGGTGAATATTATGTTAGTCGTACAAGTCATACTAAAATGTTTTTACCAACTACTTAATAATGAAAATGCGAGAATAAAAACAGGTATTTCTGTGAATTAGAATATATGTTTTCAGAATTTTATTGTTTGACCCCATAGTAAAACTTGTTCAGTATGATCTACTCTACAGAGTATGGTATGGCCCAACATAACAAAATCATTTTGTGCAAATACGAGCAAGCTTACAAACTTCAAAAATTATGACATTTCCAATGCTCAAATTTCGGAAACTTCTGATATTATTAAATGGGAATCTGAACTTTCCATTCCCAAAATGAAAGTTTCTTTTATTTCCTGTGAAATCCGGGATTTCCAGCAATTTTTGGAAACTTTACACATCTGGAATCGAGTCATGTGAAATCAATATCAAATCAAGTTCATATTTTTAAAGCTCAAATGGCGGCTTGCATATTAAATACTTATAAGCTGATACCCTTACGATTACCATCATAAGATATCATTATTGACATTTTCTTGACGTCGTGCGCATGATTCGATCCATTTGAGTTTCGAATTGCTGACGCAAAGGTAACGGCCGTTTCAATGTTTCATATTTCAACGGGTTTTATTAAGAGTAAAAAGGACGGCCGCTTCTTCATACAAGCGTAGTTGCCATTTCTCTCTCTGTATATAACATTAAACTATTTACTTACTCCTTTGCAATAAGGCGAAAAATTTGAAGATATCTTTGACGTCGACTGTACCTGTATTAAATACAGCTAAGCCTCTTAGTTTGATTTTTTTCGTTTCTTTTTTTAAATTATTATAAGGGATAAAAGAGCTTTAAATTTGTATGGTTTATATTTATAACAATAAAATGCGCTTATAACAATAAAAAAACGAAAAGAGTCAAACGAAGGGGCATACCCATGGTTGATACATCTTATTGTTTAAAAATATTTTCCGTAGTGTCAGTATCCATAGAGGAAAATGGGGCCTATATTTGACCGTAGTTATGCAGAAAACGACCAACTAATTTTTTTTTATCAATACAGAAAGCGACCAAAGCCACTGAGTTAGGGTGTAAGTCACTTTGACAAAAATAAAAAGTTGGTCGCTTTCTACAGCACTACGGTCATTTGTATGGGGAAGCGGTCGTAAACTCCACATAAAGGAGTTTAAGACTTTCATTGTGAACTTTGTTTCTGGTTGTTGTTAACTTTTTCTTTAAAGTTACACGGTATTGTGAGCGCAGAGTGCTAACAAACTTAGGGCCCGATTCGGATTTTGAAATAGATATCTTTTAGACATCACCAAGATACGATATGTTTAAGATCTAACCTGTCAAATTTGACATTTGCGCGATTCTTGAGATACTCTTGAACGATTTCCACAGGATATGACTTAGAGATCCAATTCACATCTAATAGATATCTTACTCCATCTAACGTAAAAGTGACATTGGTTGCCCGAATTGCGCTGCAAAAGAGAACTAGTTGATATCGAAACTATAACGTATCTAGAATGGATCTAAGTAGTAGGTACGTGTCGTCTCTTGTGAATATCTTGAAGTTCGAATACGGCAGTTATTCAAAGAATGTTTGGTTCGCGGCGCTATAAGTTTTTCTTACAGGTTTGTATAAAATAATACATTACTATACATTTTCAACGATCGCGTCTCAGCCAGCGTTTAAACTGTTTTTGCAACATCTGCTTTTTCGATTATTTCTCTGTTTCCGCTACCCAAAGGTTGTCTGGAAGAGATCGCTGTTTAGCGATAAGACCGCCTGTTGTCTGCCTCTACATTTAATCAATTATTCTTTTCTTTTGTATCTTTTTACTGAGGTGTGCCAATAAAGAGTATTCTATCTATCTATCTATCTAAACCAGCGGTCAGCAACAAGCGGCCCGCGGGCCACATGCGGCTCGCGAACCTCTCACTTGCGGCCCGCGAGCCTCCCTGGCTATTTTAGAATAGAATAGAATAGTTTATTTGTGTAAAAAAGGGTATAAATCGATGTTACATAATAATTGTTTCCAATCCTTAATTTACCATAATACATGGCGTACAAATATTCTTAAATTACTATCTAATATTAAACTCCCATTAAAATGACACAAAGACTGTATGTCTTTCTATGTAATATTGAGAAACGGCAATGTCTGATGAAGTCATAAATATTAACAAAGTGCGGCCAAATAAATATTATTTTGGGCCTTGGCTGCTAAAAGGTTGCCGACCGCTGATCTAAACTACGAGTACATATTTCCCCGTAGACTAACGGCTATGGACTTGAACCATAGAGCATTAAGGCCGCCACACACACATTAATCAGAGCCAGACTGTGACATAATAACGTGTTGAGTTTTTATCGTACATCAATCAAGCGGTGACAGGAGCTTCCTTAAGTTTTCGGTAGTTTGAGCTATTGTTTATACCGTTAGGTGAGGTGATCTTAAAAATTAGTTTACAATGAGGTCAATGAGTACATAGCTTAAAAAAGATCCTTTTTATAGGAAGTTTTATGCGATGATCATATGGGTATATTGTCTGATCATTTAGGTACGTCAGTAAAAAAAATATAGAAGCTTAGTTTTCTTTTATTTCTCCATTATCTAGGGATAGTGTTTGGCCAGACAATCAATATAAAAGTTGCTAGTACACGTTTTAAATCGTGTGTTAATAAAAATTAAACATATTTTTCCATCTAAAAGAATGTTAAGAAATTTAATACTTAATTAACAGGTTATATTAAAATTTGTAACTCCAAAACTAGAGTTTCATAAAAGCATAAAAAGAGTCAATATTTAAGTCTACACTATCAATATTATCATAATTAAAACGACATCAATTTACCAATTACTTTATACTTATAGCAACAACTATCGCCTAATTAAGGTTGATGAATGTTTACGCACTCTATTAAAAATGCAAATTTCCTGCGAGCCCTGAATATTCCTCGAGTAATAAAGGTAATTTGTAAAATTGTAACTACGCTGATGACACTACGACGGAAAATAATCGTTATAAATAATCGTTATGAATAATCGTTATGAATTCATTAACTGTAAATATATTTTTATCGAGCTATTCTTTAGGGTTGTGTAGGTCCCAATGAGAACCCAGAGACTTATACACCGTCCAGCTGTGAGACTTTTTTAAGAATTGTATCTCTATTGATTAAATAAAAAGTCAGTTATATTATATTTTTACATTAATACGCATCGTAACGACAAAAAATGGAACAAATAGCAATCACCTGATTTTTTGTTAGTTTTATATGATGTTTCCCTGAAATAGTGACACTAATAACTTTGTGTGATCATTACGCGATACTATAAACTAATAATAAAAACCAGTGATCGTTAGCCTTTAGGTATTAGGATTTTAAACATATAAATTTTCACTAATAAATAATGTGTACGTCGGTACAGTACCGTAAACTAGATTTTTTGAAAAATACAGACTATGTACGGAGTTGATTTTTAAACGCAAGGCAATTTTAAGATGTGGTTGGCAACTTTAATAAGAATACATGATGAAAACGTTCAGAAACTAAATCTACTTTAAAAGTAGATGATCAATGTTTCACCTCGATTCAAAGTAACCCCAGTTTACCGGTACCCTCAAAGCTTAAGTCCGTCTCCCACTTGACCGCATTAGTTTATTACCCACCATTGTGCTACCAAACAGGTGGTTACCCTTAAGTTGGAGGGAATTTTGAAGGAAATGACAAATGACGTGAAATGCTTCCCGCGTTTTGATTGATCGTTTTTAAATAAAGTACCCGAGTTGTTGTATGTCGATTAACGCTTGTAACTTATTTTTAATCGTTTTATAAAATCATTGAAAATAAAAAAGCCGCTATCTGAAGTACCTAGGTAAGTACATGTTTTTTTGTCTCTATTAACCTACATTAGAGGTAAGTGTGATTTAGGTGAGCAGTTACATTAGTTTAGTTTATATAGTAATAAATTACAATATAAATTATTCTACGTTAATCTATATAAATGTACTTACATTATGACGTCAATAATTCTTTAATAATAGGTACTCTACTCACTTCACTATTTACTAACATTATGAAATATAAAAAATACCCAAACGGTACAACAAAAAAATTCGTTAATCGAACTTTTCTTATTACCATAAATAAGTCGGTATTTTTAAGTCTTAGGACGAACTCTAAAAGAAGAAAAATATGCGCGGTAAAATCTCTAACACTGACAACCCTGTCCTGTCACTAACATCGCAAGCCGTCAAATTAAAATATGAGCCAATAAGGGATCGCCGCTCGTCGACAGGGCCGTCACGCAGGAGAAATTACGATATATGAACTTATTAAAATATCTTAGACTTTTTGTCGCTTCGCGGTCGGGCGACGGCGTCTCGTGTCGCTATTTTGACATCTTCCTGCTTCGTTTGGAAGTAATAGTTTTATTTTAAGCTTCTGTTTACGTTTGTGACGTAAGTTAAATTAGTTTTGTTTACTACAGGTAAGCTGTGACGTAAGGTTAAATTAGTTTTGTTTTCTTTTCCTTAATAGTTAATGAAAATATTGTACTAGATAGGTGTTGTTAGCGATGGTTGGAACTAGGTATACAAAAATTACATAGGTAGTAATATTATTATCTATATGAGTCCCAATATAAATGAAAAAATAGAAAGGTGGTTCATATGTATTGGCTCAATTTGATATTCGTTTCGATAGAGACGAGAAAAGATTTTTTCAAATAAGACCAAGCGAACGATGGGTAATAATATTTACTAGTCTGTTTGTATCATCTTTACGTTGCAAGTTTATTTTCTACGGTACCGTTACAGAAAATATCCTCATACGCGGCGCGCCAAAGGAAGCCTAAATTTGTCAACGCCAGCTTAATACCTATGCAAAATCGATTCCCACCTCGATACGCGGCACCTTCAAACGCGTCAAACCGGTACTTACCAGTTAACACCGGATTACACCAGAAAAACTTTTACAGTTACAGCAAAACCACTAACATAATGACTTGTCACAACATTCTTAATTTGTACGACAGAAGGTTCATTATTGCTTGTCACTAGTAATATTTTATTGTGGTTTTTCTAGACCCACATGTGGTGGCAGTAGCATTTGACACGCGCGATCTGGCGAGACTTGACGGATGACGGTAAAAAAAAGAAAAAAGTTGTTTATGAATCCACTTAACATACTTGACATTATTGGATGAACAATATTTGTCTTTGGTTTGCGGGTGCTAAATGTTGGTATCGGTTACAATAAACTTTTTCCTTTTTTGTTTCATGGTTATGCTGTTTTTACTATACTTAGTTTTCTTTTAGCTTGTATTTTTTTTACTTTATGGTGCAATAAAGGATAAATAAATAAATAAATATTATAGGACATTTTAACACAAATTGACTAAGCCCCACAGTAAGCTCAAAAAGGCTTGTGTTGTGGGTACTCAGACAACGATATAAATAATATAATATAAATACTTAAATACATAGAAAACAACCACGACTTTGTTCCTGACAAATATCTGTATCATCATACAAATAAATGCCCTTACCAGGATTCAACCCGGGACCATCGGCTTCATAGGCAGGGTCACTACCCACTAGGCCAAACCGGTCGTCAAATATTTACTTAGTTAACTTTCCTAGCACAGTTTTATGTTGCCATTTCCTTATTTTATTTGTGTATGTATGCAATTATTTTATGTAGGTATAATGTACCTACATTATAAGGTAGGTCATAAAATATTATAAGAGTTAGAAAAATGTTATGTTTCACGATCGTATTAAGAACTGAGGGTCAATGCACAATTGCATACGATACGTTACGTTGTCCTAAATATTCGGGAAAATTTTGCATAGGGATTGTAAAGTTTAGTTCGAATAGTAAAAAAATATGTAAATACAGGTGTAACATATACCTCTCAAAAAGGGTAATAAGACTAGTAAGTTATTGGTAGAAAAGAAAGAGACATGAATGGCAATATACACGGTGTAACATGAGGAAACCGAACAATTTTAACCACGCATTTCTGAGATCAAAAGAAGAAAAAAATTTAATATGAGTTTAGGTCAATTTCAAATCAAATCAAAATCAAAATATTTTTATTGCTAAACAGTACAATTTATACATAAAAGAAATGTCTGGCGGAACCCAAACTAGGCTGAGCCTGTATCATGGGGCCCTGGAGTGCAAAGCAAGTTTGACAATAAGATTATTATGCTAGATAACTATACTTACACTTAACAAGAGAGCATTAACTATATAATTTATAAAGTAATATGTAGTAATAGGATAAAGAATAAACGCGCATGCAACTTGTATGGTGTGTGAGCGTGTGCATGTGTGTGTGTGTGTGTGTGTGTGTGTGTGTGTGTGTGTGTGTGTTTGTGTGTGCGTATATGTACATATATGAGAGTTAGTACCGGCAGATCAACTGGCGAGAAGAAGAGACTCCGCATCCTCATAAGTTAAAGACACGAGCCACTTTTTTACAATTGTTTTTATTTTCCATAATGTACAGTTATGGAGTTCAAGAACTTTACATATATTATTATAAATACGTAGATGTATATAGTCGGGTGAACGCTTACCAAGGGCTGATTTGTAATTTGGTAGAGGGACTCTGAATTTTCTTTTAGCAAGAAGTTGAGGATAATTTTGTAAGTTTATTACTAGGGAATGAGCTCGAGATACTGCTTTAAATATAAATAACCGTCTTACGCTCAAAAGATTTGTTTCGCGATAAAGGGCGTCCGTTGGGTAAAGAATAGGTTTACTGAGCATCACCTTGATAACGGCACGCTGCGCTCTCTCCAGCAGCAAAAGAGTACTTTTTGTCGTGCTTCCCCAAATTATCAAACCATATTGAAGAATTGATTGGCAGAGCGCAAAGTATACAATGCGAAGCACATGCTCAGAGGAGCAGCGGCGAAGTTTTTTCATTATATAGATGCATTTTCTAACTCTACCGCATAGTGTAGAAATGTGTTGTTTAAATGTTAGTTTATCGTCAATTGTCAGACCCAAGTATTTGACACTTACAGCTCTTGTTATAGTATTACACGTACAAGCACCATTGACAGGGTTGCGACAATTGTTCTCGTGTAAAGCTAGATTTCTGCCAGAGGGAGCAGTAGAGGCAGATGTTTTAGAAAACGCAAGGAAATTTGATTTCGTTACATTGAGCGTAAGTAGGTTTTTATCGAGCCACTCCCTAATGTCTTTCAAGCCACACTCTGCGAGCGCAAAAACATTCTCCCAAGTTTTACCATGAAAAAGCACTACAGTATCGTCAGCGTAACAAATTATATCTGCTTTATCTAACTTAAGGTCAAGGATGTCATTAATGTAAATAAGAAAAAGCGTAGGGCCAAGAATGCTGCCTTGCGGCACTCCAAAGGAGATTGGTAGTTGGTCGCTCCAGTGCTCTCCAATTTTAACAACTTGGCGTCTATCCGTCAGGTAACTGCGGAACCAATTAAGAGAATCCCTCTTATGCCCGAAGCCTCAAGCTTTTTAAGTATGATATCGATCGAGACCGTATCAAAGGCTTTGCATAAATCCAGGAATACCCCAAGACATTTGTTTCCCTCGTCCAAAGAGCTGGCTATTTTATTTGACAGTTGAATGGCCCCACGAGTCTAACCGGGGAGCCGGCAGGCCTCGTCGGCGATGGCGGGATAACTTGGACTCCTTCTTGAGAGGCTGGCCAGATATTGCACTAAATAGAGACGAGTGGAGAAAGAGGGGGGAGGCCTTTGCCCAGCAGTGGGACACAGTGGGCTCTGAATAATAAATAATATAGTTGAATGGCTGCGGACTCGGTTGACATTCCCCTTCGAAAGCCAAACTGATTATCTGAGAGAATTTTGTTTTGGTCCAGAAAATTAGTGAGACGAGAATTGGCAATTTTTTCCAAGATTTTAGAAAAAACACTGAGTAACGATATAGGACGATAATTATTGGGGTCACTTTTAGATCCACTTTTGTAAATCGGAGATACCTGAGCCAATTTCCAACTATCTGGGAAGCATCCAGAGATCAAACTCAGGTTACAAATATAGGTTAGTGGTTCAATGATAGCGTTTTTGATTTCTTTAATAAAAAGTGGCGTAATAGAATCTGGGCCTGGAGCGCTATCCGATTTAAGATTTGATATGATTTTATCAACTTCGTAAACGTCGGTTGGGCTGAAGAATAAGGAGTTAGCAGATGAATGACACAGTTTTACTTTAGAGGTTAAAGAAGATTGAGTTACCGAGAGTTTGTTAAGGATTTCCACAGCCAACTTTTGTCCCACCGTCACGAAATGCTGGTTACAGATATTAAGAGACTCTTTTGGCGAAGAAGACAATGTTGTGAGTTGATTAGCATAATCATTACAATACTGGGTGTGACATATATTTTTTATTGATTTCCATAATTTCTTTGGATTATCCTTGGCCTCCGTTAATAATTTACTATGGTAATCGTTTTTGAGTTTAAACAGGAGATTGTTAAAAAAGTTTCTATAACGCTTATAAGTAATCTGAAGACTTGTATCGTTTGGCGCAGCTCGAGCTTTGCTGTGCAGAATATCCCTGTGTTTCATACACCTGATTAAGCCAGGAGTTATCCAAGGCTTCAGATTAAATTTAGAGCGGCTTGTTTTCACCCGACTGGTGTTATTATTTAGTGCTACAGCAATGACTTGGTTGAAGTGCGCAACTGCCTCGTTTACTTTTTTAGAGTTCATAACCTTGGACCAATCTGCTGATTTTAATTCTAACGCTGCCGCTGCAAAATCATTTTTTGACCTCCAGCGTGAGCGATGGGTGGTTGTTTTGTCAGGGGCTGCAATTGCGGCCATGGCGATATCGTGGTCTGTGATAGGACATTGACAAACCGCCCCAAGTGAACGACATTTAGATTTAACAAAGATGTGGTCTAGACATGAGTTACTTCTTGTTGGGATAGTAATTGCTGGTAGAAATTCATGCATAGCCAGTAGATGGAGATAGTCAGCGGACTGGTTATTTAAAGAATCCATTATGTCGATATTTATGTCGCCAATCAATAACATATTTCTAAACCCCGTGGCATCGCTAAGTACTACGTCTAGAGAAGAAACGAATTTTTCTATGTCGCGGAATGACGGGGAACGGTAAATAGCAAAAATTTTAAATTGGTCAGAGATAGAAACCGACAGGCAATTTGCATCATCAACACTTGGTTCCGTGACAACAGCATTAAGAGATTCTTTCACATATATTACTACACCTCCGCTTTTATTGATATACCTGGTTGTATGGTAGGCGTTGTAACCTGGAAGGCGGTTGATCACTGAACTTGCATTTAGCCAACATTCGGTAAGTATGATAACCTCAAAAACAGTGTTTGTTCGTTTTAGTGCTACCTCGAATGCGTCAAAGTTTCGTTGAAGACTTCTGATGTTGAGGGTCATAAATTTGACGGAGCCAACATTTGTAAAATATGGCTTAATTTGCTCCAAAGATTCGAGCTTTTGACAGTTTATGGCAACAGCTAGATCTATGTCAGCGCTTATTTCACGTGTTGCTATAATTGTTTAAATATGTAAGTAAGTATATTATTTCAAGACAAGGGCATTTCGCCAAAAAAGATTTTTTTTGTTTTGTTTTTTAATTTTTTTGGATGTATTTGTACATAAAGAATAAATGTTATTGGTAAACTTGTCACTTAAAATTGATTTTGAAATTTTTTTTTTCGTTTACGAAAAAAAAATGTAAAAAAAAGTAGGTTTTAACCTACTTTTTGAAAAGTGTTACTTGCCACTTTTTGACATCTATAAATAAAGATACATATTTAGACTAAGTCCCATAGCAGCAACATCACCATCAAAAAGGCCTTTTCCACTAAGTAACAATAAAAACTTGTTTTTTTTTTTATTAATATTATCTCTGAAACTACACGAATTTCAAAAAAGTTTATAGGACATTTTTGTCTCTAAATATGATTCAGGAATACGTTGCTAAAATTATTCGGTTTCCTTATGTTACACCGTGTACTTATTGCTTAATGTTGTCTTTATAATGCCACTGACGTATTCCGTAATTTCAACTTCGTATAGAGAACCACAGTAAATTTATTATAAAGTCAATACCAGAATGTACTTAGCTACCGTTCTCAATATTTCCTATTGTTTCTCTTAACGAACGATTTCCTCCTATCATCCTCAAGTTCCTCAACGAAATTAATTACTCAAGTTGTCGTTCTTACCGCCTACGTTTACAAACACTCAAGTAAAACGTATTTTTTCCTCACTGACAAAAACAGAGACAAAGAGGAAGGAGCAAAAAGCGTGACGGACATGATCCGAGACATCTGGTGCCGTGGTGAATCGGCTTCCATGTGTATAGGTTGAGGTGTTTTGATGAACTTTGGAAAGTTTTGTGGGGAAATTGAAAGGTAATGCATTGTTTTCGGTGTGGAAGCAAAATCACAAGAAACGGATCGAAAATACTCTAGTCTTCGATATCAGTGTGCAAAATTGCATTTAGTAGGTAATTTGATGCATGAATTTAAATAGACTTTTAAGGATGATTTTGAATGAGAAATATGTATTAACAATACAATATTTTTTTCGTACTTATGAGGTGATACGTTCTTTTATTTACTGAAATAGGTAACTTACATTCGCGAGCGTGAGTTTTTGTAAATATCTACATATGTCGGTATTTCAATCCAAGCTATGCCTTAAATTAAATCATGTGTTTATCATATAAGAATAATTAAAATCATTTAATCAAATAGGTAATAAACATATACATTCATATCACCAAGCGTCAAGTCTAATTCAGACACTTGAGACACTCCCTCAAAATTAAGTTATTCTAACCTAGTATAAGTACAAAATGACAGTTAATTCCGTTAAGAAAATTCCAATTTCAAAATGAGACATTCGACAAACGCCGCCGTAAATAAAGTTGCGTTCAAAACTTGCGAGTTTGCGGGTGCGTTCGTTAATAAGGATATTTGTCACGTCTGCAATATTCAATTTGCGAACGCCGTGACGGAGTGCTCGTCATTTGTTACAGTTCTAAGGTATTTGATTTAGTGTTTATGTCATTTTTAGGGATTGGGAATGGGATACGTAATTTAGACGTAAAATGCCGGGTAAAATATCTCTTATGTTGGAGGCCAAGACTCATTTTGGGTCATCGGCCCAAACTAGTAAGTAGTAATAGTAAGTAAGTAATATAGACGAAGTAGCATAGCTATAGTTAATATAGGTAGGCTTATGTAAAAATATTTTTCATAAATGGGGGTTTACTACGGCTACGTTTGTATAGAGAAGCTGTCCTCCACTATCCTCTTAAGTATGTACATTAGGATAAACATCAAGACCAGCAGCCAAGATTTTTTTTCAAAAGACCCGCGCCAAAAATAAACTCAATTTCTATAAAAGGGAACGGTTATATCCTATGCTGTCCCGTTCCAAACGAAGACTATGTAACAGTAGAACTTGCTATACCTATTCGATTGAATACCTATTCAAGACCTGTGGGTATACCGTGTCGTGCACCTACAGTACTTTCAATTCACAAAGCAGTCGACTGATGACTTTGTACGTCAAAATCGATTGAGCGCTTTCAACTCCGTATAATTGACATTTGAGTGTTAACCCTCCTATTATGGATTACAGAATATTTACTGATGTGCCGCTAGGGTTTAAAAAAATGTGATATTTCAACGTAGAATAGTTTCGGAATTTTTTTTTTATATTTTTGTAAGTTGCAGGTGTATTTTTATAAGGGAGCAATTTCGACTGCGGGAAATTTCAACTAATCGAAATATCTTCCATATATTTCCAGATAGCAAAAAACATCTTTTCCCCGCAGTCGAATTGCCCCCTTGTACCTTATAGCCTCCTAAGGCCCAGCCATACAAATGAAAAACCCAAAATTTGCCACTGAAATATGAACCTACCGTGCAAGGGAATAGAGTTGATTATTCGTTTGAGAATTTAACGAAACAAGAAATGCAACTCTGTTCCAATTGAATATGGTTTAAATTTTTTCGAACTGAAGAAGCTCGTCGGAGATGGCGGGACGAGCTTGACGCTTTTAACAGAGACTGAAGAATAAGAGGGAGGCCTTTGCCCAACAGTGGGACAATATGGGGTCATAATAATAATAAATGAAGAAGTACTATAGGTAGGACCTTGGGCCTTGGGAGGATATGAATCCTATTCCCTGTTATGTATAAGACTGACCTGTATAACCCTCATCGGAAGCCCCGTCTCCTTCGCCAGCTGTTCCCTTATATGCCTCGTCGGTTTCGGCGTCTGCGAGAAAGCCGACTTCAGAATCTCCAGCTGCTTCGCCTTGATCGTGGTTCTCGGGCCCCTCCTCTTGGAGCCCCCGTTGCCGTCGTCCGGGGACTTGTTCTCCGCCTGGGAGTCCCGGGTCTCCGGGTCGCCGTCCAGGGAGCCCTGGGAGAAGAGAAACAACTGAATGCGACTATGTGGTCGGGTGCTGGGGAGGTTTGGAAGAGATGGTGGAGGTATTGTTAATAACCTTATAAATACACCGGCAATAGAGTTTTTAAGACCAAATTCGGCCTGGCCAGCCACATTAGAGCCCATAACAGGCGTACTCCATAATTGCAGGGGTCGCCGTCATCTAAATCGATGAGGAGGACTCTATATGTATATATCCCGCGCAGCGAACAACAACTCAACTCACAACAACTCAACCAAAACTGGTTTATGCCGGCCTGCCCCACATGGACCTTACGATTACTCGTAAGATTCTACTTCTTACTTAAAATACGTTTATCCTTGTATATCACTGTGATCAGTGTTTATCAGAAAGAGACAAAACACGTAGAAATGCCAGCAATACTCATAGTACATAGTTTCGCGTCTCATTATGCGAGGGCTCAGAATGCAGCGCTGGGTGCGGCGCGTGCGCCAGACTGCTCGAGTTGTTCGCTGCGCGGGATTTTACTTGATACTTAAAATACGTTTGTCCTTGACTATCACTGTAGCTGGTGTTTGTCAGAAAGAGACAAAACACGTAAAAATGCCAGAAGCACTCATAGTACCCACCTGGTCCTCCGAGTCATCATGCGGTTTCGCGTCGCCGTTATGCGAGAGCTCAGAATGCAGCGCCGGGTGCGGCGCGTGCGCCGGTCTGCTCGAGTTTTTTGCTGCGCGAGATTCTACTTCTTACTTAAAATACGTTTGTCCTTGTCTATCACTGTGATCAGTGTTTATCAGAAAGAGACAAAACACGTAAAAATGCTAGCAACACTCATAGTACCCACCTGGTCCTCCGAGTCATCATGCGGTTTCGCGTCGCCGTTATGCGAGAGCTCAGAATGCAGCGCCGGGTGCGGCGCGTGCGCCGGTCTGCTCGAGTTTTTTGCTGCGCGAGATTCTACTTCTTACTTAAAAATCTTAAAATACGTTTGTCCTTGTCTATCACTGTGATCAGTGTTTATCAGAAAGAGACAAAACACGTAAAAATGCCAGCAACACTCATAGTACCCACCTGGTCCTCCGAGTCATCATGCGGTTTCGCGTCGCCGTTATGCGAGAGCTCAGAATGCAGCGCCGGGTGCGGCGCGTGCGCCGGACTGCTCGAGTTGTTCGCTGCGCGGGATTCGTCTTCCTCTTCGTCGTCCGAACCTGAGCCTAGGAGTGAGTCCGCTGGAACAATAGAAAGGATTTGTTAGTTACAATAGGCGTGGCTCACTCCGCGATTTCGTCGCTTTGCAACAGGTCCCACACCATTTTTTGCAATTTTAGTCGCCAGCTATAAGCCACGCGTGGCGCTGTCGCCACCTAGCAGTCATATCTGTCCTAATCGTAACAAACGCGGTTTGTCAGAGAGTGAATCTTCTGTACCTAGTACTATTATTTATTCTGTGGTTACAATTTTAATGAAGCTGAAAAGTTTGCACCGATGTCGTACCGGAGAAAGCTTAAGGACGATTATGATAATGACACATTACATCTAAATTCAGAGCCAGATTTTCTATGGTCACGGAAACAGACTGCGGTCAAGCATAACTATCTTTGGTTAAGAAAATCTGCCATATAGAGCTGATTGGTTAAGAAAATCTGCCATATAGAGATATAGTAGTGGACCCTATAATGGACGTGGAACCAGTAATGGGACAAAAAAACATAATTCCTCTAAAATAAGTATCTAAAAGCAGTTTATAAACACTGGCTGTATATTATCATAAATAAGAGTCCTAGAGCTGTTTCAGTTTGAAGTTTCATTAAACTTGGTTGTTTTTTAAGAAATTGGCGTCAACCCAAAAGTTGTCGTGTCACTGAAAAAAAATACTACTACGAATTCTTAACAACTTCGCTAAGAGAGGTGAGTTAATTTATTAAATTTTAATTAATTAATACTTGATGAAAACTAGAATGTGTTTTGCTAATTGCATTTACCATGAGATAAGGTATACTAACACATTATGTTGTGACTCCACAGATGTAAAAAAATAGTGGTATTTGGCCCAATCCCATTATAGGAGCTGTAAAACTGCGTACCTCCTATGATGGGACAATTGACAGAATGATGCTTGCCATGCCATAATTTCATGTTTAAACAATACAGAAGTAAAATGTAGTTATGAAATATGTCAATCAGGAGGTATTCTCGGACTTCGGATAAATTAATATCGTTTTTCCAAACTTTTATTTAACTTGCCCTGTTAGTTAGTGTGGGTCCAATTTTGGTAGCTGAATTTGAGCCACTTTTCGATTTCCGATTCAGTTGAAATTTTGTGTAAGTACGTAATAAAGTATGCAAATCGGATGATAATGCAATATTATGATAACATGGACCTGATCTGATGATGGAGACAGGAGGTGGCCATGGGAACTTTATCGCAATAAACCCTAACTAATTGTGTTTGGGTGTATAGAATTGTCTCGAGCATATATAATTGGCTGTGGAAAGAAAAATACATTCAGCGATAAAAGCTTATACGAAAAATTGATTTTTTTGCCGTAACTTATTCCCCATTTCAATATTTTATACTGATAGAGCAATGTCCATTATAGGGGGCCCATTACTGGATCCACGTCCATTACCGGGGGCCCATTACTGGAGCTTTGGTGTCCATGACTGGAGAAAAAAAGCATAGTTTTAATTTGTTAAATATGTGGAAACTAATTGCAGTATCTTTGATACAACACGCCTAAAACATGAAAGACGGATAGGACTTTCATCTTTTAACACGCTAAGCGGTAGACCATTTACATGTATTAGGGAAATATCATAAATACTCCAAATTTCCTCTTAAATGTCCCATGACTGGTGCTGTTACTATAGATAGGTACTATAAAACCATACCTACTTCGGCAATAAATTTAGATAAGGCTGTGAAAAATTCATCTAAACTTGCGATTGCAATTATTAGCCCTTTGCAAGATCTATTAAAATTATTAATATATTAGTCGTATAAGGGTCGACAACTGACGAATATATTTAGCGCAGTTAAAACGTCCATCATTCTCGGTACAAGTTGACTAACGTCTTATCCACAGCGATAAACGATAAAAAACGTGCCATGTCTGTGCACAATATTTATTGTACAACAAAATTATATATTATTTTGTCATATTACCGCATTGGACATTGTAGTCATGCTCACATGTGGTTTGCGGTGACGAAGGCGGGGCTGGTGTTGGCACTTCAATTAACATGTGAGGTTTGAAGTTCGTTTCAAAATGTACCTCAGGTACCTACAGTGTGCTTACAGATACATATGAGTGTGTTTGCAATATAAAAGTATAAACATATTTGTAGCACATGGAATTCGTAACACCTGCCAAGGTTAATGAAAATGAGTCGTTTATATAGAATTTGCATACACAGTGTAGATATAAACAGTTTTATTCTAGAGTGCAGTATGTCAACCGATTGTAGTCCAGTAGGGCTAAGATGGTCGGTTTTATCATCTGACATCATGCCTGTCACTTTCCAACAAGTATGTGAGGGCGAAAGTGACGCATGACAAGTGATAAAAATGCAACCGTGATACAATGGCAGGTTTATTACAATTTTGTTGGTAAATTTTGCCTGAGTGCATGTAGTGGTATGTGCCTAAAATTATATTCTGTGAAAACATAGCTACTAAAATAAAAAATGCCTTAAGTAGGTAGGTATTATAAATTCCTGTCATCACTATCCATTAGAACATTAAATGAACTTTAACGACATTATTTTCCAATCATAAACCTAACTGCTCTCATAACCAGAACCCTTTTACAATTGGATTGAACCTATCAAAAAGTAATCGCATGCCGGCTAAACTAAATAAAAATGCAATTTCTGCACCCCAAAGACGGGGGTGGAATTAGCCGCAAAAACAATTACTTACCTACCTCGAGTCGGCTCAGATGAAAAAAGATACAACTGACATGAATGAAATACAGTGATGTGCTGTTCTGTGTCGGGATTTTTGAAGTGATGCTGGTGACCCCTACTTTTAAAAGATGGAGAAGTCATTCACGAAATAAATTCTACAGGAAAAAGTAAATATTAAATATTACAAATTTTCGCCAAGGATTTGGAAATTGAGAATAGGTTGAGAGATTAGGTAGTTATAATATTACATAAAAAACAAGTTAGGTGTAGTAAAAATGAGGATACCATTTTGAAAATCTAAGAACATCTCTTTCTAGGTATCAAGGCAAAATTATTTCCTAATTACGTGGACATCTCAAAGATGAATAAACCGCATGGGTGTAGGTAAGTATAATAGTAATTGGTTCCACCCAAAAATATTTGAACCGGCGACAATTTTATTACTTACATTTTTAATTTTGTGCATTCTCTAGAGTCGAAGCAAGGTAAGTCTTAGGAAGTGTGCTTATAAACGTCAAATTTCTATGAAACTAATCAAGTAATCATACATAGTTTGTCACATCACTTTATCACACTCCATACTGTGTTTCGTCATAGTCCGTGCAGAGTTAGCAAAGACTGACGCACTGTTTCAATTTCAAACTATGATCTTTATTTCAAACCAACTTGCCAGATGCCAAGACTATGGTCATGTTTTATTTTTAAAAAGCGCCTCCAGCAAACTCGATGTTAGGCACGTACTCGTAGTAGGGGCGCGAAAATCGTTTACCCTCGACAAACACTGGGGTCGCAGATATAAAATATTTGCGGCCCGAAGAGGGCACAGCTGGCTGTCTATTAGCTATACCTATCATTATTCATTGCATAGTACCTATAACCTAATATTTAGATTTAAAAATAGTTGCCAAAAAGTTTCTTGAAAATTCGCCTTCAATATTCTGCATTATCATGATTCAATTGATACAGTCCTGTCGATGTCCATACATACTTTTAATGCAGGTGACTGTATATTTATCTACATATATCTACATAGATTTGCAATACTATTTTTTAAATATTTTTAAATATTGTCCCCAAAAGAATGAATGACGTTAGACGATATACACGCAATAGTTGCATAAGGCAGTTGTTGACATAAAGTTCTACTCTTTGGCACTGAATTATAATAAAATCTATTTTTTTTTATATACGTATCTTTGTCCCCAAAAGAATGAATGACGTTGGACGATATACACGCAATAGTTGCATAAGGCAATTAACATAAAGTTCTACTTTGGCACTGAATTTTAATAAAATTTTCTTACAGCATCCTAACATTTAAGAGTCTAATCAAAATTCACGAGCCTACATATGTAGAATGTTTTTTTTTCTGGCCATACCGGCACTGCCCGCGGCTACAGCCAACATCTGACACGACGCGATGAGCTTGTCCGAGCGCCGATATGCGAACAACTGACAACCCTACGAGCTCCGACAATTTATTTATTCAAATTTGAATTTGGAATATCGTTGGAACGTTTTTAAATGAAGTTAGGGTTGTTAAGGCCAACTTTCAGCCAGTAGGTAATATATGTTATGACGCTGCGCTGATTCTATGCTCAATTTTTGAGCGAAGACTTGAAGAGTAACGGACTGAAGTTGGAACTTTGATTTGGTTTGACTGTTCAGATTGAGTGGGTACTTTATGCAGTTTTTTTATAAACGTTTAAAATTTCGTTTTTAACTTAATAAAGAGTTCATCTTTAGGTACCATTCAAGCATTTGGTTTAACTAAAATCAGCACAAAGGACCCCGCAGCAAACATAGGGAAAAAGTGGTTTCAGTTAAATCTCACGAAATTTTAGTATGATGTTAATTTGGCTCTCCTTATATTTTTTTTTTGTATGGGCACAACTCTCTCAGAAGTATACTTTCAGAAATAATCAAGTATATAGTTTTCTATTTACGCGACATGTTTTCTAAAACCGATATATTGTTATGACACGCACTGACAGTTACTGACGTTATAAGTTGCAGCCACCAACTGTCATGAGGAGAAATTACGTAAATATGGTTAACAAACACATATATTTTGTATAAAACAATTACATTGATTATTTCTGAAAGTATACTTCTGAGAGAGTTGTGCCCATACAAAAAAATAATCAGGAGAGCCAAATTAACACCATACTTAAATTTCGTGAGATTTAACTGAAACCACTTTTTCCCTATGTTTGCTGCGGGGTCCTTTAAAACTGAATACATATATTAGATAGGTATAGTCTGGCAAACACAACTTGTCAGACAGTAAGAACCAGGAAAATTATAGTCAATACTCATCCCTTTCTTTTGGGTGCTGTACCTACAGTCGGTCACCAGTATTATCTGACTCCATCTTATTTGTAGAGCCATAAGAGCATGTCACATATTTTTGCGGCCTTCGAAGAGTAGCATATTATTGAAGGTCACTGTACAGTCGCCATCAGATATATCGGAGCGGTCAAGATGTTCACAATATTTGAACACGCACTCTAATGCGTTGACAATAGAGGCGTGTTCAGATCTTTGTGAGAGCCTTGACCGCTCCGATATATCTGATGGCGACTGTACTAGCGTAAGACATAGATAGTACGTCGGTAAGCCCGGAATCTCACTTGCTGCTTCCTAAGTAGGTGGCCCAAATGGGCCAAAATATCAGTAGCAGACTTGAAGGCTTACCACGTAAAACAAAAAAACCAAAATCTGTTATCTGCCTCTCGATCTCACTAAAATAGAAGAGTGATAGAGAGGTCGATAACGAATTTTCCTTTTTCGCCGCAGGCCCTGTTATTTTTCTTAAAGCATGACGAATATGACGTAAAGTTCGGCCAAGTGAGTCGCTGTTCTATTAGAATAGTCAAGGGTTTAGCAGCTTCGTAGCGTAACGTCATTATGTTTTCGGAAATCTTTTTATCGCGCCGCCTAATTTGGCCTGTTTCCCCCCGATGACTTGCGCGAATCACGCAAGTCAGCGCAAGATTAATATGCTCTGGTATTCCGTTATTCATATTTGTGGCTGGCTGGTAATACGGCTAATGTCAGACGCAGAAATTACTTTTGACAAAAAACATTTTTTTAGATATAGATGGTAAAGCAAATGTTGTCAGTAGAAAAAGGCGCGAAATTAAAATTTTCCGAGACATTCGCGCCTACATTTTTCAAAACCACATTTTTCTATTGACAAGATATGCTTGACCATGTATAATGATCCTGTTCCTTTGATCCTAGAGTCTGTGTACAGATGTAGTGCGTAATTGTTTTCTTTTGTATTTTGTCGGTATTTGTCATGCTACTTCAGTCAACCTCAGTACTTTTTGTACTTAGACTGACTGAAATAGCAAGACACTTTCCTACGTTTCTGTGAAAATACGAAGTAAAACAATTGTGCACTACACAAGCGAACTCTGTACCAACTTGAATATAAATAAGTGAAGGATTGTCATTGTAAGGCCCCATTCGCACGGCAGCTTTTTCAACGCGTGTTAAAAAAGCGTTTGAATCACACAAATGGATAGCCAGTATGTATTCACACGACAGCGGTGGCGTTTTTTATCAAGCGTTGTTGGATTTTCGACTTTAAGCCTTGGTCGTTAAATCGAATTTAGAGTGATGGCAGATTCAAGCGCTTTTTTAACGCGCGTTGAAAAAGCTGTCGTGCGAATGGGGGCTAAATGTTATATTTTCATAGAAATTTGACATTAATGATAACAGTGCCACACTTTGTCATTGTAAATGAATGAATGAATGAATGAAAATCTTTATATAAATGCTATGCGAAGCTGCCACGCGTTAGCTTAGCTATATATACATATCACAAACGATACCTACGAGTATATGGGCAACTGGGATGTTAAAATAAAATATAAAGAAAAATGAAATTGCTGAAATCATTAAAGTCATGGCCGTTTTCAAGGACATAGACAATTGCTGTGCTGAATTCCACTGTAGGGAATTGCCTCATACAATAATAAATAGGTAACTATTAGCAGATATCTAATGTATGCTTAATACTTATCAAATTATTGGTTTACCTATAGTTAGATTTTTTATATGTAAGCGTCCGAATGGTCTACCATTTATAGAAATCTTTTTTATCAAGTAACATTCGGAGACCTGAAACTACCGCCGTGGGGCCCGATTCGGATTTTGAAATAGACATCTATTAGATATCTTTTAGATATCACCAAGATACGATAACGATATGTTTAAGAACTAACCTGTCAAATTTGACATTTGCGCGATTCTGGAGATACTCTTGAACGATTTCCACAGGATATGACTTAGAGATCCAATTCACATCTAATAGATATCTTACTCTATCTAACGTAAAAGTGACATTGGTTGCCCGAATTGCGCTGCAAAAGAGAACTAGTTGATATCTAAACTATTACGTATCTAGAATGGATCTAGTACGTGTCGTGTTGTCTCTCGTGAATATTTCGAAGTTCGAATACGACAGATGATCGGCGTCATAACAACATAATTACATGTAAACCCTAAAACTTGAACGGTTTTTCTCACAGCCAAGTTTGCCCAGGCCCTTGAGGGGCCTTGAGGCCAAGCGTCCGCGGCCGAGGGCCCTCAGCCCCGCTCCGCCGTCGGTAAACATTGCACTTAGCTCGAGTGGAAGATCGGTGTGGTAGATAAACAGACAGAGTATTTGCAAACATTGATGGGTTGTTTTTAATTTTTATTGGTTAAAAATAAAACACTTAAGTTTTTATAGCTTGCGATAGGGGTTGACGAAAAATATTCTAGTTATTTCATAAGAACTAAATATTTCAAAAAACTTTATTGTAAGATTATTTTTGCAATATGACCTAAACATTATTTGATGGCCAGATTCAGGGCTGAAGTCTGTCAACCTTTAAAAATGTATACCTATGATTTTTTTGTGTAAAGTAAACCAACCTAGATTAAGAAGTTATTCAAGATAATTCATCATAATCACGATAAAAAACGATCTATAGGTAATATAACTAGATACAAGATTTCTGCTCTTACTCTGATTAAAACACGAACATTTCTTTAGGAACCTACCTACTCCAAACCCTGACATAAAATTTCCAGAATCCGAAAATCGAACGATATTTCATGGCATTGGCAGTTGGCATCAGCGAACGTACGCCCCAATTTTAAAATCAATTTTAAACCGCCCCCAAATAAACGACTTCCTTTGTCCCGGTCGTAGTCCCTAATCGAATTTAGGCGGGAAAACGGTCCTTTTATTGTCGAATTTTCAATTCAAACATTTCAAACGCGAAACGAGACTTTGATCTGGGTTCAAAACGATGTTTGTGGCTTCTATTCGGAACGATTACTACCTATTTTCCATTTCGTGTGTGTTTCTTTAATGAAGTTGTACCTACTTATGTATACCTACTTAACATCAATAGATACCTATGTTGGTAGGTGCACGGTAACATGTGTACAGTCGACGTCAAAGATATGTTTACATTTTTCGCCTTATTACAGAGGAACAAATTGCAAAAGTGTAAACATATCTTTGACGTCGGCGTACCTGGATCCTACTTGGAATATGTTTTTCTAAATTTTCGTCATTTACTTGTCAATGCATTAGAGGAAAATAAAGAAAATTATACTTTTTCCTTTTATTTATCCCTTACGTTTTCTGCGTCATATTAACGTTTTGTTTAATTTTGGGCAAATTTGTGTAAGTACCTAATTTTTTTAAGGTGTTACCTTTTTATTATGATGTTTGTATCCATCCAACATGAAGTTTTACGTAAAAAAAATATGTCATAGGTAAACATTTTTTTAATGAATAATATACTACAAATCACCTATCTATCAATGAAGTTCCGTGGGTTACGGAGGCATGGCGAGTTATAAACTTCTAGATAATAGTCGTGGTGTTCGCAGTCAATGGATACTGAATTTTCATTGCAAACGAATGAAATAAAAGCTCTACATTAACCTCACCGCGTGTTAACTAACATTGAGATAATCTCTGCCATCTCTTAAGGTCCAAGATAATGCTAATGGGCACTCAAGAGCTATTAACAATTCAATCAGCGCGATTCATGAATACCAACCACCATATATCACCAAAATCACCAAAATATGACCACTATCTTCTACATCTCTAACAACCTATTAGCACTGAAAAAGTAATAAAAATCAGTGATTATTTTGTATTACAAGCATATTAAAGTTTGTTATTGCGTGTTTATGGGGCCGACCGTTAATTTGAGACCACCATCTTAAAAGTAAAATAAGAAACCGAAAGATAAGGATCTTAGAACATAAAAGATATGGGAACCTTTGTGGAGTTGGTAGCCGCTTCATATATACGGTGCTCATATAGACGTGGAGTCACGCACACTGGGCCGGTGTCTGAGCACACATCGAAGGATACCGTACGCACACATGGAACGGCTGGTTGTGATTGGTGAAAGCGGAGGCGACGGGCACGCCTTCTTTTATCGATGTGCGCGGAGAGCGTGCGTGCGAAACATCGGTGTATGTAAAAGTAGTGTATAGAACGACAGGCGGTGTTTTGGGCTGGTGAAATTGTTTTTTTTTTCAGTTACGGGCAACTCGATGTTGAAACCGTTATGACAGATTTTTTTACAGGATAGCTTCAACTCCCAAAATCTGATTAAGAGAGATTTCTAATCGAAATAGCCTTTGAAAAAAGAATATTGAAACAAAAGTTCAAATTATAACATAAAATTAAAAATTGTTGAAAATTTCAAGAATAATTTAAGTTAAAATCCTTACAACTTAAATTATTCTTTAAATTCTCGACAATTTTTCATTTGAAGTTATAATTTTTTCAATAAACTCACATAGGCACCAGTTTAAAACTTTGGTATAATTAAACTTCCACTTTTAATAACCTTTTAATATCCTTCCACTTTTTTAATTACGTATTTAAGCTTACTTATCTATTTTTTACAAGACTAACTTGCTTAACTTAGACTATTTGCTTGCTTTTTAATTGACTTAGATCAAACTTTGTTCACTAAAACACCAGGCCTATGCTAAGTATTTAATAAAAAGAACTATCAACCAGTTAATTAACAAAAGACTTCCCCACAACACAACCCCCAAAGCCAACTTTACAACAAGCCGACTTTTTTGCTACCACGAAACGCAGTCGGCATGACTTGCGAGTTTGCAGTCGTCTGATTCGTGACTTGCTTTTTGAGGTTATGTACGAGAGTATGTGAATTTATTGTGAGTTTTTTGAGGTAGCTGTTATAGTTTGTATGGGAAAAAACGCACAAAAGGCTGTTTTGAGAGTAAAGAATAAGGAGTGGATTGTAGTTTTTGTTATAAAAAAATAGGTACTGCCTATACGATTTTATACGTATACTGACTACCGACATACCTAAGTTTGAATAGGGAAGAATATGGCTGCTTAAATAAAGGTAAAGGTAAGTACATATCTATAGAAAGGAAGCAATATCAGCAATATAGGTACTTCAATGGGCTCATTTAGGAGTTTCAAGCTTTCTAATTAAAAAATATAACCAAATAATAAAGGAATACCTACAGTTAACGTACAAATGTGCCTAATTATTTTCCATCGTATTTTCACGGAAACGTACGAAAGTGTCATGGTATTTCAGTCAGTCTCGGTACAAAAAGTACTGAGGTTGACTGAAGTAGCGTGACAAATACAAACGTTTCCGAGAAAATACGATGGAAACAATTAGGTAAGCACTACATCTGTAAACCTGTAACCATCTTATTTTACAGTTCAACATAGACTCTTCATGGCATTTGCAATGACAACGTGTACTGTCAGTTTTTTATGAAAATATGACGATTGTTCTATTACCTATAAGTCTAAATATAAGTACAGTGGCAAAAACGCAAATAAACAACGATCATACCACCGATATTAAATCTTCAAACCTACAAGCATCGACACAACATTATTTATTCAATAACACCATAATGATATACTACGGCAGGTCAGCGAAGCGACCCGGCAAGCACCGGCTCCTTAATTCCATACAAACTCAAACAAAAACAACATAAATAACACTTATTCAACAGTCGAACAGCAATATGTCAGCGTCTAACCGCCATTAGGGACGCCATGTTGATCTAACCATAGACAAAATGATCTAACATTCTAAACACAATGGCGCGAAAGCAGACAAATTAGTCAGCCATATATCGCGGTGAAGAATTGGGTGCAGGATAATTATTTTTTTGGATATAACGATATGGGTATGACAAATAGGTTATTGATTGAATAGAATTGGGCAAGAAGAGTAAAGCAATTCAACATTTCATCCAGTTATAAAATTTGAGATTAGAGCAGTGGGGAGACACTCCTGACTTCGGTCGAACTCGGCTCTGTTTGGGTCAGCATTGCTCCGAGCAATTATTAGGATTGGTACCACTTGACTTCCTTGTGCGTGCACGACCACAGATAAGATAATCACTTGAATTTTGACAACCCTAAATAGCCGAAAGGGATAGTGCTATATATTAGAAAGGGATAGCATGATTCGACTCTGAATCGCTGTCAAACTTCGGGTTAGTAGGAAGTGTCCTTTCTGTACGGTAGTACTATTATTTCCTCTGTGATTTGAGCTCGCGTGGATGTGGTCTGGTTGCCTTACCTGCTACTTAGACATACTCTAATAGGTAATGTAGGTACGTTTGATAGTGAGTATCGTCAGTTAAATGATAAGAATCATTATGATTGGTGTTTTGAAACTGATACAATTAAAACAGTGGCTGGCCGTCAAGTCCTTTGGATAAGCCTGATCTAATTTGTTTTAAAACCGGTAAGATGTGCTAAATAATTTCAAAATTTAAACAACCCGATGGCTATTGAGTTGTAAGAGCGACCGAACATTAAGGAAGTAGGTACTCTACGTTTTTCTTCACTTAAAGTATGATTCAGTTTTTTCTCCGAAAATTCTACGCTTAATCGAAGATCGCAATGACTCATAATTCACAAACTCAAATAAAGAACCAAAGTTGATTCAAAATCGCAGAAATTTTACTATTCACTACATAACGTCTTGTATGTAAACGTGAAAAGCACAGCAACATCAAAACAGCTATCAATTCCAGACGACACCGAGCGGCGCCGTGACCGCAGATCGTGACCCTCCGAGATTGCGCCCGCGCCGGTGCGTGTGCGGTGGCTTTATTTATTTATGTGTGTGTTGATTATGTGAAAGTTGGGAATTTTTGATTGGTACTATCTTTACCTGGGCTTTATATACCTTACTGATGTCGGTAAATACAATCAGGAGAAGTTACTTAGAGTCAGACCAAGAATAGTCTGCAGCGGATTTGATAGCCCACGCATTGAAAGTGTTATTTTAAACGTCAAACTTATATTAAATTATGACGTATAAATGACACTTGCACTGCGGGGCTATCAAATCCGCTGCAGACTTTTTTTGGTCCGACTCTAGCGCCACTTGCACCATCTCATAGGACCACTTAAATGTGTCTGGAGCTCCTAAGTAGCTTAAATAATATCATAAAACCTGTAACAAGTTGTCACATAATAATAACCAGCAGTAATGAAGTATTTACGGGCGTACAAAATCGCACAATGAGCGAGGAGACGCGCGCGCCGTGACACACGGCGCGAATTGCGCGCTGATGTGCGCGCGCGCATTATGCGCAAAAACTCACGTATGTGGCAAGAAGCTTATAAAACAGTGGAGAATGCGCGTAGAAAAAATATTATGAGGCAAGGAAATATGACTTTGAATTAAGTTCACTATTTGCTATCTGGAGGATGTTCCAGGGTGATTCCCATAGCTTAGAATTTAAAATATTGGTGGCACTCCTTCTTAAAATGATCCAAGGCTCCTAGGGAGTCACAGTGCAAAAGTGGGTTTTATCAACATAGAACGCCGTAAATTGCACTTTTTCGTCTTGTACAGACACCATCACTGCACAAAAAAAATGCACTGGGAAATGTAACTTTATGCTGAAATTAATATTAATGCTTAATTTTATGTTTCCATATGAAGCAGTGTTTATAGGGAGGTATCTGAAAGTCAAACGCTTTCATGTAGGTATGTTATTTAGTAATTTGCAATTTTGCATTATTATTTTGTTCTGTTTTGTTGTGTTGTTGTTGTTACGTTTAATTTAAACTTGATGATGATGAGATCGCGAGATAAACTTCTTATAAAAGAAATTGTGTCTACAGACCTGTACAAGGCATTAACTAGCTGCATCTACCGAACAGTAGAAGTCATTCAACAAGTGAATGCGATATAATTAAAAAGGCCGGGCCAAACACGATCAATCTCAGCTCCATCTCCCCACATAAAGTCAAAATAATAGATGGCCACTCTAATGTCACTTTTTTGTTCGACGGCCGACGTACACGACGGAATTGACAGGTCATCAGAGAGACGCAGGCGCGGTGACGATGCTCTTTCTCGACGCTGACGGAAAACAAATCAAGTAGGCGCCTCTACGGCCAAATGTATTCCTTAATCAGTAGCAATGAAAGGCGATAAATCCATGAAATGAACACGCGTATAAGACCTTTGTTGACGATCGGAGCGCCTGCCGTTCGGTTCTTTTTTCAAAAGATAATCTTCGGCGGCCGAGGCGTGAAGGCCGAGCGCCACACAACATGGCGTCGACAGGTTTCTTCCCGTTTTTTTACCTCTTTGTTCCTTTCCATTATTGTCTATACATGTTTCGTTCCCGCGTTCGATTTTTGAAGATACTTTTTTATTTTTTATCGGTGTTATTAATATTATCGCGGCTTTATTGTTCCCCTTTATTTACATACACGGTTGAAAAACGCCGGACCAAAACAAGGTCTATCTGTGATGAGGCAGTTTGCGAGACGTTAATCTGAATTCGGCGAAATGCGATTAAAGCACAAATGAACATCATCACTGGATAGCATTCCTGTGTCCAATTCGCGAAGAATGGGCGGTTCGCAGAAAATAATGATTTACTGGAGGCAGTAAAAATTTTAAAACTATAAAAACGGGGAGGTCTGGACCGGTAGCTTGAGAACGTTCACGGGTTTCGGCAACCTTGGATAGAGGTCATTTCTAAATTTAATGGGTTTGAATCGTGTTAACAGGCAAGCATTGTGATCGTTGATCGGATACTTCAGTTACAGATCGACAACACAGATTGTAAGACGGTGACGCACCGTTTACTTTGAAATATTTTTGTTCGCGATTTTGGAGTTAGTTCCATGATAAACATTTTCTAGAATGACCTAAATACGAGTCAAGTACACTACTCGGAACAGTATGACACATCGCTAGGTATATTTAAAATACCATGTTATAAAAAGTAAATGGTACCTAGTATGAGTAGGATCGGAAAATGTTGTTCGGTGCAGCAATGCGGAAGTATACCGTTTGTTGCTTGGCTGTCAGCAACTGAACAATACGAAACGTCGATTAAAAACTGAACG